>NW_017962982.1:1569552-1599102 GCF_001890905.1 Aspergillus aculeatus ATCC 16872
GTCGTCTAACCACCTTCCCCATACTAAACAAGCTGAAACAATCCTTCCGCCCATCCAGTGGTTAAGATGCTATGAATGTGGCTGTGAAAAGACTGTTTATACTTTCCCTTTCCCCCCTTCTCTATTTGTTGCCTTTCCTTCATTGTTATCATCTTCTTCCTCCTGCTTCTCTTGTCATCACAAACATTGTAACCAACTGCAAACTTCTGATTATCCGTTCCGACTACTGCAACCTCTTCTTTAATAATACCTTTTTTGTTATTTTTCTTGATAAGTTTTTGTCCTTTCCGTGCCACTAGGGAGGCTGGCTGTCTACGGAGAAGAGCCACACTACCTGAGAATTGATGGAGAAACATGGTCGATAGGCATCCTCCTAAATGCTGTACTCCTTTTCCATGATCTCCGACCTTCCTTGATCTAGTCGCCTTTTTTTCACGTCCGCTAAACTTGTTTAACTCATTTCTGCTTCCTTAGCTGCCTAAGCTGCTGCCTTCATTCCCATTAAAAGCCACCGTGGCTGAAGACGGGAGCCAGGAGCCAATACAACTGACACTCCGGTATGGTATGGTATGAGACCGGATTTAACTCAATCAAACTGGTAAAATTCCTGTCTGTGGTCGGTCAGGACTATGTAAGTTATACTTATAGTCAGTAAGTACCAGGTAGTTATTATTGTCGACCAATCCAGGGCCAATTCTGCTTTTATTAGCTGGTCCTTTCTTTCTATGGCTTAATTTTACCTAGAAATCCATTCCCCCCCGTTCCGCTCCGGCTACTGAATATTACTGAGTTGCATGTCGTCATCTTCGCTATCAATCGCCTGTTCGAGTCTCTTGGAAGCTATATGTATGTAGGTTGAGAAGTAAGTCTCTAGATCAGGGCGTAGTTACTGAGAGGTAGTTCGAGACCCGGAAAAGATGGTTTCAAGGAAGCTTCCATCATTCGGTACATTTTTGAAAACCATTACTAGTGTTTCTGCGCCCATGAACTTTCACAATATCCATCTTTAGTTACCGTCGCTGTCCTATATATACAGAGAGGCCTAGACGCCAGTCGGCACACTGGCGGGGAGGGTCCTCGGGCTTCCATCTAACCATCAGTGCTGTATGATGGGCCATGCTTGTTGGCCGGGCTCTGTAGTTCCATACTTCAAGCGGAAATCACCGATTGCCCAAGATAGCTGGTGTCCAAGCTCGAGCACAGCTAGACAGTCTTTTCTACATAACGTCCAGTCTAATCAACCCCTACGATGCACCAGGAGAGTGATTGGCATGAGCTTTTCTGTCAAGAAGGAACTCTGGCGGCTTTTAGCAGCGATCACCGAATTTCTTCTAACCGTCCAACAAGTATAGATGACGTGTGTGTTCTCACCTGAGAGGCATGGGGAGTGTATGCATCTTTGCCTGCTCAGTATGAATTACTGAAAATCGAATACCCTGGCAGAAGATTCGATTTTCGCTCGCATCGACCGATTCCCGAGCCAGAGATACGTGGCGGTGCAAATGATCTTCAATGCCCCCTAATCATGCTGCTACAGTACGTACTCTCCTCCCTGGTCAACGTCATCAAATGGGACCGGAAAACCACCCTAGTAAGTGCGGTCGACCCCATGAAGCATATTCTCATTTTTGTGACGTGCTCTTTCTTCCTATGCAGCTTTCAGTATAAACCAACGCACTGCAGGCATCCTTCCATGGTTATGGCGGTCGACTCAATTCGCATTGTTGACGTTGTAAGCAGAAAGCAGAGAGAGTACTAACTGTACATACAGTACTAATTACTGCAAGTCCATGCAAACATACAGTACATTACAAGCGTCGACTACGAGGTTATAATACCCGGGTATAGCCTTGCCATCTTTCAGCCACAGATAACCTGGCAGCAGTAGCCTTGCAGTAGGTACTCGTTGTACGGAGTAGCGATCGTACATATGCACACCGTAATCGTATTCTTTGTTCAGATCGTCACCGAGTGGCTCGTTTCCAATCAGAATCGCAGGGCTGTTGCGCTAATGCTGTGCCAGTTCTAAGCTGAGTGCTTGTTGATTGGACCGCCCCGTGCATACTGAATTGACTACCTACCTAACATTCGGTGAAGCTGCTTAGACCTTGACGTTTGGTTGAGGCGGAGGCGACCCTCGCGAACACTATACATCGATCACAGCTGCAGCTGGGGAAGAAAAGAGGCTAGATCACTGTTGGGGATGATGATCGGGCCTATATCTGTCAACCTCTATGGTAAGCAAATCTCGCAATATGTGGGGGTCTGATGTGTTGTCGACCTTTTCTTCCTACGGTTGCCACTGTTAAGCGTGGTTTACACGGACAAGCCTGACGATCGAGCCATAACAAGCCATGCGAGCTTGTAGTTACTATGTAGGTATCACTTGTCAGATGAATGGCGAATGAGACAATAGTACTTTCCTTGATCTCCCTCGCATCTATCCGCCATGAACCTGTGACGATTACGCTATTCGTATACACTGTATGACTTGGCCGTCGAGGGACAACTACTCTTAAGGAATTGGATCTTGTCCAATCCTCCTCTATGCCGTCGCCAGGGACGATTGGTTATTGAACCGAGATTCTATGTTGTTAGCTAGGTAGGCTCTGCAGTCGGCTCTCTAATATGTCAGGTCAGAGCCATTGCTACCATGATCCACTCAGATATGGAAAGTGGGCGTATACTAGATTTAGGTGAAAAACCTTTGAGGTCAGATTTAGTATCATGTCTATCCCACGCCAGTCGCGCGTGACTTCGAAAACCCCAATCACCATAGCTTGAAAACACCCATGAAAGATCAGTCTCAAGGTTGGCGATTTCTGCTGTAACCACTTATCTTTAGTTATAAGATGGTAGCTCTACAAGAGGTACTCACATGAGTATAGCTGCACTTAGTAGTACCGACTAACTAATAGTTACTGGTAATAGTCAATGCCCAGACCAAACCCGACTGAAATGAAGGTATCGAATCTGATTGGTGGTGGTCCACGGGTAGACACGTGACTGCAACAGGACCGCAATTTTCCCTTCCCCGACATTCAATCTGGCCGCGATTCCGTGGGTAAGGACGGCCATTGTTGGCATCGCAAACAGATCACCATGCAGAAAGTCATTCAGAGAACGGCGCAGGCCCGGAACCAGGCCACGCGTAAGGCCATCCGGGCGGCCAAAGTGGCCGAACGCGAAGAATACAAGGACACTCTCCGCCAGCGTTTCGCCTACAAGCGCATGGAGCTCGACAACCTCCGCGAGGAAAGGCTCCGACGCCGTGAAGACTGGATGCGTGGACCTCTAGCCCCCCAGCGTGATGCCGCTCTCTCGGGAAGCAAGTTCGGTGCCCTGACTCCGCAAGCATTGAACCCTCCGACCATTCCCAAGCATCTTCGGAGGAAATACATTAACATCGCGGCGGGCGATCGGGTGTGTGTGATGAAGGGCAAGGATAAGGGCAAGATCAATGAGGTCGTGAAGGTGGATGCCAGCAACGAGACGGTGTTGGTGAAAGACCTTAACATGGTACTGTTTGTTCCTGCTCGATCTCGGATCGTCTCACTCGACTGACTGCTGTCAAATCTCAAAACAGGCCGATATCTACTTTCCCGAGTGGATGACCGATCAGTACGGGGAAAAATCCCCCTTCCAGTCTGTCAGCATTCCCTTGTCCTTGGACGATGTTCGCCTTGTGGTCGCTCTCGATGACCCAGTTACCGGCCAAACGCGAGATGTACTGGTGGAGCATGTTTATGGCGGAGGGCCCATCCTCGAACGTGGCTACGGAGTCGAGACCCCTAAACACACCAGATATATTGCCGGTGAAGACATTGAGATCCCCTGGCCTAAGGTCGAGCCCCCAGCGCCAAAGGACGAAGAGTGGGATACCCTCCGTATGGAAGTTGAGACGCCAACTTGGCTGCCATCGCTTCAGTTCGCACCTTTCCCCGCATCGGTCATCGATGAGCTTCGCAATCCCTACTCGAAATACCGAACCAGGCACGATCCTGAGTGGGTGGAGAAGAAGTTGATGGAAGACTACAAGCGGGAATATCTTCAAAGTCAGACTTTGTGGACCCCCTTGGCACACCAAAATAAGGCGAAAAACGCGCCGAAGCCTCAAAGACCCCCGCTTAAAACCCCTCCGAAATACAAGATGGACAAGACGACAAGAGGGTTCATCGAGGCTTTCTTGGAGAAGAAGCAGGCGGCCATGACGAACGCCTAAGCACCTGGTGCTAATAAACCGGCCATTGGCCACTGATGAGAGCAATCACAGCTTCATGGTGGTTCCTTTTCCCCCCTTTTCCCGACGTTATTTCTGGGTTCCACGATGAGTGTACATTAGTGCTGTTTGTAGCATAGAATATGACTTGTATTGAGATCATTAACAATCAAGAGTTGTGAAGGAAGTTGAACTAAAGAACTCTTGACTGCATTAACATGATAATGCCCTGAGACAACCATTGCACCAATAATAGGACGTTCAGCAGAAACTAGTAGGTACTCTTGATTGCAGGTTCGACTTATTTTCCAATTGCATTTGGTGCGCGCACCCGATCGACCAAGCCGCCAGGGATCAGGTAGGTGGGAGTGCAGTCCTTTTCTTTCTTCCATCTTACTTAACCAAAAACTACTTACCTCCACCTCCACCTACCTTGCTATTCAAAGCGCGTCGCAAATTCTCGGTTTGCCCGCTTCATGCAATATCCTCCTTGTCCTGATTAAAATCATATATTATCCATTACCGGATCATCCTCATCTAGCTTGTTACATTGTATTTATTCATTATCCATTGATCGATTCATCGATCATCCTCCTCATCATGGCATTTGCCACAATAAACTCCTCATCTTCAGCTCCTCCACCGAGGAGCTCCGTTATTGATGGTGCCTTTGCTGCCGAACCTGCCCTTAGAAAACGTGTTTACGATGCGATCGGTACGTGAAGACTGTCGGTCACTCCAAGAACCATTCAGTATCCCTCTCCCCACCTCCAACCCCCACATCAACGCTCGCAATGGCTCCAGATGGTGACGCCCAAGACTCGAAAGAACAGAATCATCAAATCACCCCTAATGACTTATCCCTTCTCTGAACAGAGCAAACCCCGCATTATGCGCCGCTATTCGAAGACGTTGCCAGATATACATCCAACCTGCTGGCCAGGTCTGTCGCCAACGCCCGCGTTCAGCCCATCGAGGCCGTCAGCGACGACGGCCCAGCGGCGAAGAAACGCAAGACCCAAAACGGTGGGGATGGTCATACAGCTGCCGCTGCGCAACAGTCCCCGGGCGACTTGAAAGCCGACGCACCACTACAATTCTACATGCAGGATGTTTCCTTCGCTGTGCCGCAGCGGAAGAAGCTTACACTGGAGATCACTGCCGGAGGTGGATTCCTCCGCGCAAGGAATCAGACGTCGAAAGAGGTGGAGTTCGGGGTCGAGTTGGATAAGATCCGTGAGTTGCCTTCTCACACACAAGATCAGTTGCGTTTGCTAATGTGTGCTCGTGTCGTCACTAGAGCACGTTCTGTGTCTTCCAGTCCCGGAAAAGAACCAGCGACAATTCAATTTCTGCATTATCCCCCGATATAGTGATGGCATCAACACTCCTCCGGAAGGTGTCGCTGCTTCTGAGTGTATTGTGTGGACGGTGGCCGATGGGCCACCCAAAGCAGCGTTTTCGGGAACCGGTCAGCAGCTGGGGACAACTGAGGGCGAGAGCGCGGAGAAGGTGGTTCAACAGGTCTTGAACGATAATCTGATGCGGACCAAGGTGATCCGCCCCGATGAGCGCCAATTTGTGAGCGCAATTCCGGAAGCTCATCGGAAGGGGGAGAAGGCTTTCCATGTCAAGGCCCATCGCGGGAGTAAAGATGGTATATCAAACACCCTACTGCAGTGGTATGGCTTGGTCTTTTGACTAACGGTGCTTCACTGTAGGTTATCTTTTCCTTCTTTCTACCGGGATCCTGTTCGGCTTCAAGAAGCCGTTGATATTTTTCGCCTTCGAAAACATTGAATCGATTTCCTACACATCTGTCCTGCAGCGAACATTCAATCTCAACATCCTAGCCCGTCCGTCCGGCAGCGACGAGACCCAGGAGCTTGAGTTCTCCATGATCGACCAGGCGAATTTCTCTGCAATTGACACCTACATCAAAAAGCACGGCCTACAAGATGCTAGTCTAGCAGAAGCCCGCCGTGCGAAACGATACAATGTCAACGGTGCCAAGACCGGAGATGATGCCACTACCACTGCAGAAGGGGTTGCTGAAGCAGAAGAAGAAGAGAGTGAATTGCAAAAGGCACAACGTGAGCTTGAAGACCAAGAGGATGAGGATGAGGAGGACTATGACCCTGGCAGCAGCAGTGAAGATGGAAGCGGCAGCAGCAGCAGCGAGGAAGACGACGAGGACGACGAGGACCAGGACGAGGATGAGGATGAGGATGAGGATGGTGAGGATGATGGTCGCGATCTTGTAGCGGAAGAGCTCGGCAGTGAAGCCGAGGATGTTTCTGCCGAAGAGTTGTAAGAGCTCGCTTGTTGGACCCTGTATAGATAGATTGTTACCACAGCCAGGCCGGCGCAAGGCGGGCCCGATTGATTTGCGCTCAGCACTGGCCAGATACGTTCAGCAGTCGAGCCGCACGCGGGGAGAACCCGGTGGAGAGTGTCAGTCATAGACTATGTTGTCGCCTATCTAGCATAGAGTATCTACCTAATGGCCGTCCTGCTTATTGAGACTGAGCTTTGCACACGTCGGATTGCATCTGACATGGGGAAAGCCGTTTCAAGACTGCATAAGAGACGTTTCAGATAATGGGGTTTGACACCCAATGAATTGTGGATCCTGGATATGTCAGATGCATCGCGCCATCATCAATTGAGGTGTGCCACTGCTGCTGTGAAGTCGGAGGTATTGGAAGCAGGAGGGCTAGGAGTTACATCCTTCCAACTGCGCTACCTTGATGTCGGCAATTTTTTCCCGTCGCAATGGCCGTGGTTTTCAGATCTTGAGCCCTAAAGTACTCGGTATGTAAGTGAGCCTCGTGAGATGATGCTCAGGTACCGCTGGCAGGTTCGTATTCCACACGAACCCAACCTAGTTAATCTAGTGTGGTTGGTAACTGGGGAGAGGAAGGGGGGGGGGCCGCGGTTGATCGAGTGAGTGAGTTGAGAGACAAAAGTGAAGAAGAACAGTAATGATACCTTTCCACAGAACCATGATTGGTAAATCCCCAACAGGTCATCACTGATTCACTGTACGGAGCTAATATCTAGTATCGAATAACTTATCAGTAAATACTTAGATACTACTAAAGCTACTGGACTACATGTTTCGTAATGTATCGTACGGAGGTACTAAAAAGAGACTCCATTTTAGGTCGCAACTCCACCGGCTTCCCCTCTTGGCTAACCGGGACAGTCGTAGCTCCAGACCCTAAGCGTGGTGGCCCCCCCCCCCCCCCTTCTTCTTCCCCCCAGGGCGCAGTCAGGACTGGTCAGGGGTGCAGTTCCAGGCTGCCAGTGCAGTGAGAATCAAGCCACTGGGCATGTTCTCCCATCTTCCCCTTAGTCTAGGCTATCGCTCTTTTACCGATCACCGCCTCAGGGCTTGATTAATTGAAGTCGGGGCACTCGGTCAGATATACATCTGGCGCTTACGGACTTGTACAAAGTAACTACTTGATCTTGGTGAGTTACTGGTTGACAGCTACAATGACGGGTCATTTCTATACCCATTATTGAACAAGGCGATTGGCCTACAATACATGTTTATCTGTCCCTGAGCATTGGATACCGCATGTACATATGAAAAGGCTATGGACCACGATATACAGCATAGTTAGTTAGCGTAATCTACTTGATCATCCATTCATGTTTCCCAATCGTTCTTCTCTCTTTTCTCTTTGCTTGCCAGCAACGGCTCGGCTCTCCCGAGCGCATAGCGCTTATCCTTTACCAATTATAGATGGTCGTTATTACATCAAGATTAATTTAAGACGATAATAATAATAATGATGACAATAATCATCAACTACTCACCACTCTTCCGAGACTCACTGATCGGATAACCGATCGTTAGGTACCTGGCACTAAGGCACATAACAACTGAACCCACCCACTGGCACTACGTAACTAAATCCGACCAATTCTCCATCATCTTGTTAAATAATACGGACAGGTATCCATCCATCTGTCCATCCTCATTCCCCAGCCGTACCGGTTCTGTCGGGTATGATTACGGGCGTCAAGCCCGCAGGAAAAGGTAGAATCCAGTCACTGTAGTAACTAACTACGTATGGACCTCCTTCTGTAAGGTTTGGTTCGGCAGGGAATCAAGATTCTGGAAAGTCACTTGAGATGAATGTTGTTTGCGCTTGCTCCGGGCGCTGTACATTGTTTTCCTTTTCCATCCCCCAACCCTCATTCCTGGTGGCATCATGCCGACACCTAGTTGCTGAAGAATTGCTCTTGTTTGCCATTTTCGCCGTCAAAGATGGCTAGAACCCTCCGAGGGGGTGTGGGAGCAGACCAGACCAGTGAGGAACAGTGGCGCGTCTAACGGGTTAATATCTCGTCGAGCCATTTCTCCATCTATAGAGCTAATTTGGCCTAGAGGCGCCGCTAGTGACTCCGTCCCCTGGTGCCCGGGGCGAAGCTTCCGAAATCTACTCCGTACTCGAGAATAATGATTCAAACTCATGCTTGTGAATCGGGGGGGAAGGGAAGGGGATGGGGATTCTTCTTCTCTTCTGTCAACGTCTGTCTTTTGGTCTTGCTGACCTCTGAATTGGACTGATAGAATCTTCGAAGCTTACCGAGATGTACCTAATTTACTTAGTTGGTAGCAAGTGGTAACTTAATTTGGTTTATAGAGGGGCGGAGGGGCCGGAGGAGGGAAGAACAGGAGACGCGCGAGAGGAACCTGCCGTGTGCCCCGTCCCAGTTTTAGCTAGTACTATGTAGTTCTAGCTGTTTAATATTGCTATTGCTTGCTGTCGCTGATGATAATGATGATGATGATGATGATGATGATGATGATGATGATGATGATGATGATTCTGATGTTGATCAATTGATTTCAAGGAACTGATGCAAGAGCAAGGACAAGAACAAGAACTATCCCACAACTATGTAAGATTCTAGGATAAACAAATTGGACTCATAACATTCTACTCTGGTACCTTACCGACGGGATGTGGATTGCTCAAAGCATGCACCTATGCATGCATGGCTTATTCCCACTGTCTCAAAGTAATAATCAATCGCCTCTCTCCCTCCCCCCCCAATCCTGAAGTTGAAGGGAGGCACCATAGTGACACACACAATTGATACCCCGAAACCGTCCGATAACCGCCCTTTCTCCCCTATCGCTTGGGGGCCCTTTCATCCATCATCGCCCATCGGCGCCATCACCGCCCGGCTAGTTTCCACTAGTCGGTATTCCATACCAGATGTTACCATACCGACCAGGGGGCGTGGGAAAGAGGGAGAAGGAAAAAAAAAAAAAAAACGGGGCAGAATCCATACCCAAGCCTGATCAAGAACAGCAGCATTATGTCCATTGTTGTTTTACTATCCAATCAGTCTGTAGGAGTACAGTTTACCCCATTCGTACTGGATCAAGTTCAATCACATCAACGAAAAGGGAGAAATACATGGTAGAAGAAATTATATCCAACAGAAGAATAGGAGATGATAAAAGCATAGACACAAAGAAGAACCCCCCAAAAAGTCACGAGAAAGAGAAGGAAAGGATCGAAGAGAGAAAAAAGGAGCCAAAAGGACCCAGACCGGGACCGACCAGACCGAGCCATATCACGCCTAAACCAAACCAAGCCAAACCAATCCATCGCCTCTGTAGTAACAAGTGGTGGTAAAGTGGTGGTAACTTAGGGAGTGCCTGAAAGAGTGAGTGGGCGAGTGAGCACTGGCATTGATTGTACTGTACTGGCACTAACACGGGCATTGGCCCTGGTATTGCATAGTGGGAGGATGAGGAGGAGGAGGAGGAGGAGGAGGAGGAGGAGGAGAAGGAGCAGCAGCAGCAGCAGCAGCAGCAGTAGTAGTAGTAGTAGTAGTAGTAGCAGCAGCAACAACAGCTTTGCTCCTCACTCAGCCTCTAGTCTCTTCTCTCCTCTTTCTCCCGCTTCCTCTTCTCTCCGCCTCGTTTTCTCCTCTCCTCACTGTCTTCTACTCTCCTCCTCCTACTCCTCCTCCTCCCTCCTCCTCCCTTTCGTTTTTTCCCTTTCTTTCCCTCGTAGGCAGGCCGTAGCAGTAGTTGGTTCATACCAGTCCTGGTGTGTTCACTGCTCACCTCTGTCCTCAATTCCTCCGATCTCATCCATCCTCCCCTCCTCAATCCTTTCCTTCCCTACGGCTTCGGCCTCCCAATTCCCTGCTGCTACTGCCACGCGCTTGGTCAATTTCAAGGGAATTTGCTTGAAATCTTTCTTTTTATTCGATTATTTTGATCGCCTCCGTGTCTCATCACTGGATATATTCCTCCTCTTTCGCGTACCGACGCATCTTCAAACCGTCAGTTAGCCTGCAGCCCCCAGTCTGTCTTCTTCTCTCTCCCTCCCCGGAATCCCTGGTTCTTCCCTCCCGTCACCACCAAACCAACTTCGCTCGACGCCGCTTCGCCGCCTCCCTCTTGCCCCCCCTCTTCCGAGGGTACTTCTGCAACCGTTTGGCACCACCTCCGAATCCTCGTCCTCGCGATCGCTCGAGTAGCTGTCCCCTGCCCTTCGTCTGCCTTCCACCGCAGTCGGTATCTGCCCCAGTCTTGTCACCCCTGTTCCCTGGGTCCCATCTTCATATGCAGGGTCGAGCTTGGTAAACATTGGGCTTGTTGTGAGACACCTCCCCGGACCCATCATCAATTTCGCCTTTTCCACTCCCTCTCCCCTGACAAGCATTTGTCTCGTATCACTGTCTGTTCTGCCTATTATCGGACAGTCTCCTTTTCTCAATCTTTTCAACCAGTTCAATTCTCTCGGGCTAACCTCATGTGTGAAGTCAGTTCTCAGGTCTCCTGATCACCGCATCCGATATCTGTCTTGTCTGCGGTCTCTCGCCTTCATTGTCCGACTTGCCCGACTTGTCCGACTCCCGCAGCCATGGCCTCCTCATCATCCAATGTCGTCGGTGTTCACTATCGTGTAGGGAAGAAGATCGGCGAAGGATCGTTTGGTGTGATCTTCGAGGGAACAAATCTCCTGAATAACCAACAGGTGGCGATAAAATTTGTACGAGATACCGCGCACAGGTGGACAAGGTCTTTTTCCTCCACGATGCTAATCGTCAACAGGAACCCCGCAAGAGTGACGCCCCGCAACTTCGTGATGAATATCGGACCTACAAGATCCTTGTCGGGTGTCGTAAGTCTATCCTGGTCCATCCGCTCAGAATCAGGGCTAATACCGCGCAGCTGGCATTCCCAATGTCTATTACTTTGGTCAGGAGGGCCTCCACAATATCTTGGTCATCGACCTGCTTGGCCCCAGTCTGGAGGATTTGTTTGATCACTGCAACCGGCGGTTCTCCATCAAGACTGTTGTCATGGTCGCCAAACAGATGGTGAGCTCCATGTTATTCGCTCCACTTTCCATATCTCTAACACCTCCAACAGCTGTCTCGAGTCCAAACTATCCATGAGAAGAACTTGATCTATCGCGATATCAAGCCTGACAACTTTCTCATCGGTCGCCCCAGTACCAAAGCCGCTAATGTAATCCACGTTGTCGATTTCGGAATGGCCAAGCAGTACAGAGATCCCAAGACCAAGCAGCATATCCCTTATCGCGAGCGGAAATCGCTGTCCGGCACAGCCCGCTACATGAGCATCAACACCCACCTGGGACGGGAACAATCGCGCCGTGATGATCTTGAGGCGCTCGGCCATGTTTTCTTGTATTTCCTGAGAGGTGGACTCCCCTGGCAGGGTCTCAAGGCTGCCACCAACAAGCAAAAGTACGAGAAGATTGGCGAAAAGAAGCAGACTACTGCGATTAAGGATTTGTGCGATGGTTTCCCAGGTATGACTGTTGCGAGTTTCTTACCTCCTCCCAAACAATACTAATACCACGAACAGAAGAGTTCACGAAATACCTGACCTATGTCCGCAACCTCGGATTCGAAGATACTCCCGACTACGACTACCTCCGGGACCTGATGACGCAGGCCCTCAAGAATACTGGCGATGTCGAAGATGGAGAATATGACTGGATGAAGCTCAACAATGGTAGAGGCTGGGAGTATAAATCGTACTCATCCCAGCAGCATCTCCATAACAACACCCTTCCCAACTCATCCGCGCGGGAGCTTCACGCTCAACAGCTCCGGGGTAGCCGACCAGGAGTGACTGCTGATCGTTTAAATGCGGCGCAGCCTCCGCCTCCATCTCCGGCCAAGCCTGGAGCTGGAAAGACGCGCGATCGGCCAAGCGTGTCTGGAGGAATGGCCCCGAAGCGTCAGAGCGGAGGCCTTGATGCCACGCCAGCGACTTCCACTCAAGCGCAGTTCCAGAACTCGAATGCCAACATTTCCGGACAGATGGGCAGCCCTGCAAACCCGGCCAAGACCAGCCAGCAAGGCCCCGGTGGTCCGGCGAACAATGAGCCGCAGCCTACATTCGTGCAGAAGATGATGAAGGCGCTCTGCTGCGGTAGGTGACGATCCTCGTCTCTCCGTTTGTCGCGGTCCCTATGCTTATTCTCGGTCTCGCTCCAGGTTGAGTTAAAAAAAGCGGGACGCGAGCGATTCTGTACTTCTACGAAATATCCTTGTCATGTTGGCATCTCGACTTTCTCTTTCGTTATTCACCGTCTTCAACATCCCAGGGAGGTATGACAGGCAGCATGCGACCATCATGAGCAATAGCCCAAGCACCTCCTTCCCATTCCATTCTATCGTACGTGCTCGGCTATGCCGACGTTGCTGCTGCTGGCAGAGGAAAATACGATCCTGGGTCTGGAGAGAGGGCTATATGTGTTTCTTTTCTTATGTCTGCATCCCTTGGGTTCTGGTGGGGTGGTTGAACACTTCAGTTCACACACCTCACGCTTCTTCTCATGTGCCAGAGTTCTCTGTCTTCTCGCCTCGAAGAGGGGAGGGACGTTATTCCCTCTCCCATCCGATAGAACGACTCTCCTACGCCCTCTCAACCTCCTTTCCCTCATCATTTCCAACACTCTTTCATGGTGCTACGGCTCGGAACGGCGAACTATATTAGTGATTTGCTCTCTCTTTCTTGTGTCTTTCGTCTCGCATCTTCGGTCACGAACCATTTTAATACTAGAGTTCCGTCTTGTCTTGTATCAGAGTACAAGATCGCACTGCTGTCTACCTCTCGGTTCACCCCTCGCTCGACCACATGCACACACACTCTCTCTCTTATCTATTACAAACCGACTTCCAACACCCGCGTCTTCGCCACAGTGTGAGCTCACCTGACGCTGTTTATTGGTGGTAATCTCTAATGATAAGGAAGGGGGCGCGACAAAGTGAGTGCAGCAGACCGGGGTTATCTTCAGCATGGAAGTCACATGTGTGCTTTTTGTCATCGTGATCGACAGGGGTCGGAGTATTCTGCTTTATTTACACCGCATTTTAGCATCTATCCATGTGTTTGACTACGTGCGCATTCTCTTCATCGAGGGGTATGTTGTGCAGGACAGATGAAAGTCCCCTCCCATCATCGGTCAAAGGAGTTCATGCGATCAAGTCAGGCGGCCTGTGGCTTGGTTTTTTTTTTTTTTTTTTCCTTCTTTTCTCCTTTCTAGTTGTTTGTTGTTATCTCATCTACTGGGGGACCCGAGTCTCAAGTTCCGAATATCAGACTCCAATGTAAGCCGTGTGTGCGTGCACGGCTGTGTGCTTGTCTTTCTTCACGGTAGCTCTCTCTAGTTGGATTCTGTCGCCGTCCTCTTCACTTGTGCTTGATTTCTCTGCCATTGTTGCTATCACCACCCTCCAGTCTAAAATTCAGCCGAGTTGATTTCTATCATCCTTGTCGGAGCGTACTTGCATTGCATTATTCGACCCTGGAGACAGGGTTCGTTGTTACTGCTGGTCTTTGGGCGGATTTACATCTACTTATTTACTATCCATCAATCCATCAATCCATTTATGTGTATGCCTGTTGGGTACATATCTCCTTCAATACTGGTCTGTGAGGTCGGGCTAATCATTAAGCATCCGTCACTTGTTTAATTTACGCATCCGGACAACCCTCATGCAGGGATCGTGATTTGGAAGTTTCGGATGCAGCAAGCAAAGGCGCCTGGTCCTCGGGGCACCTCAAATCGCGAATCGGTGGATCGTCCGTCGGGCCCCAGCTCATAAACTCTCCTAATCTGCCTGATCTGAGGCAGTCTTGCTGTGCTGGTGTGATGTGTGCAGTCGAACAATGGACTATCTCGATGATGGGCATTTGCTTTCCTTGGATATTGTACTCCACCTTTCTGGGGCAATCTACCTCATTACATGTGCATAAGCGGAAGCCCAAATGAATGCATGATAGGATAACAGTCTAGACTAACCTTGATACGTTTGATAGGACAAGAGGGATAGTCTCCAGTCCCTTTCTTATAGGGTATGGTATTCAGGTAGCCATTGAACCGAGATTCACCCTATATAGTCAGCAGCTCTCTAACCAGTCCAGTTGAAGGTGAAGGAGGGCGGAGGGGGAAGTGGAGAAGAGAGACTCTGCGCAACTTAGGACTATAAATTAAGTTATTTTTTGTAACTTGGCTGTCAGCGGGGTTTGGCTGGGGGATGATGCTACGGGGAACGACCCGATTGAGCTGGCTGAGAAGCATACACTAGGTATGTCGTGGTGATGGATCATTCGACTGTTCTTTGCAGTGCCCAGTGAACTTGGTGCATTGCCTGTTTCGGAAGTACGCATAGGATAGTACAGTACGTGGGACTTGATTAGGCATGGAGCATAGTTGCTTGCTTGCTTGCTTGCTTGATGATGGTTGAAACATGATTCAGTGGGGAGGTGCAGGGCATATCGAGGGTCCAGGAATGCCCACCGTCTACAACACGTTATTCGTACCGAGTGTAATAGTCAAGACATCGCTGATTAGGTGGGCTGGAAGGTGTTTTCCTCCCAGCTGAAACTGAACCCGAGAATCTCATTGGCCCCTGTACTTAGTGGTTGATGTATACTTTATATATGTATGTCCCTTATGTATTGTACAGGGGATGTAGGATGTAGGAATGGTTTCCGTACCATTTCTCCCAGAAACTAGAATCTAGACCAGTGCGTGCATGACAGGAAGACATCACACCACCAGGGCGTGACTGTCCCCTTAATGCTAACAACTAAGCCCAAAGTACAGTACTTAGTTTACGTGCATAACTACTGAATAGTATTAATAGTTCGGTAGATATGCTGATCATTCATCCATCCTCCTCCTCTTCCCACACTTTACCTATTTTGCCCTGCAGAAATCCGGTCCACTACTTCATGAGTGAGTGACGAATCCTGGGTTTGAAGTATGTCATGATCATCCCTCCCCTTCCAAGGGATGTGGGTGTGAGAGCGGATGTGATAATTACCGGCGGAGGAATTGTGGATCTACTTGATTTCGCACCTGGAGCCACCCGTCAAAGGATGGTCGGTCGTCCTTCCTATCCCCATCAACAATGAAGAATAACAACTTACTGCTGCAAGACCTCGTTATAACGAGCCTCGGTAAGGCGATTTTCTATACAGAACGATTTTCTGAACAATAAACTTAGTTCTACCTTACAAATATCGCTGCGTCACCTTAAAATTATTATCGGGCCAAATTCAATTAGTCGCCTATACAAATATCGTTAAAATGAGGTCAAAAATTAGCTAAATAGGTAAAGGTTCAAGCAGATCCTCAGAACCGCATCGATATATATGAATCAAGTCACGTGATTTTTGGTATATAACGATCTTACAAGCCAATAATTGGGATTGGCTTGTAAGATCGTTATAAACGAGATCTTACAGTACCCTGCTGGACTTACTACCGTGTGGAGTATACATAGTAGTAGGTCGTAATGTGCCCAAGATCATGATATGCGGCTTGTGGCACCGCTCCCCCGCATGTGGAATGATCTTGTTGTTTTTTTTGATTCAGGCTTGGCAATGGGTTGTTTCGCTTTTTCTGTCTTTCCCTTCATGACCTTTCTTTCCTTTCTTCTTTTGAACTTCGGAAGTAAGGGACTCCGGATGGGGAATTCTGGGTATATCTCGGCTCCGGATGAAGGTATACACTATACTCAAAGATCGAGTGTCGGAGTGGGTGTTGTTACAACTCGGAATACACAGTTAATCCACACTAGTACTATACGTACAGTCCATCAAAAGTCCACCGGTAAAAAGACAGACAGACCTGACAGCTGGCCCTTCATAACGTGGCATGCAATCAAAGTTAGGGAAGCGATGGGATTGAGGGCTTACAGGTCTACACGTGGCTGCGAGCGGGACTCGTTCTCTTTTCTGGAGTAGAAGATTGCCCTGATGAATACCTACATAGTCAGTAACGAAGAAGATGGATTTTCTTGTAACCTGGCGAGGGCAATTGAAGATCCACAGAAAATTGCCAAGACTGACTTGAGCTGCCAATTTTGCGCAAAAAGATCTAGACAAATACCATCATCTAGCCAAAACCGTTTTGAGCAACTCGGTGGGCGGATGGAGCCGACAATCGTTCATACACGGGTTTGTGTGTGTGGCTGAAGTGGGCTGACCACGGATCTGTTTTTTTTTAACTGTAGTAGCGATTGCTCACTGCGTGAACTCCTATGGAACTAAGTAGTGTAACAGTCGATTAGGACAGTAATGACTAATGGATTGGCTACTACTAAGTATATAGTCATACTCATAGTAGATGTCAGTCAAATATGTAGAAGACTGCAGTATGAGTATGAGTAGAATCTGAGTCGCCACTTGATAAAGGACAGTTCCGGTTGCGGTTAAGTGGTCCCGAGGTCGGTCGCCGCTTGACCCGGTAGGGCTTAGTGTACAGCCAGTAAGCTTACTCCTCCTACAGTGGCTAACCTATCAACTGATAAGGAACCGCGCGTTGTTGCAACGTTTGCCGCCACCTTTTAATGTTCTGGAAGAGAGAGAGATCCCTCTTATCTACTCCGTACGGAGTCCTCGCCTGGGATTCCCGTACCAACGGAGGATTCCGGAATGCCTTGGGAAGGATGTGTGTGAGTGTGCCTGTGTCACGTCGGAAGTGCTCCTTTTTAAAGATCCTACCTATGCTAGGCTGCAACCGGTCTTGCTGAGTGGCAAATTCGGCGAGAAAAGGGCTTCCATGTTTATTCTAGAACCGAAGGATTGGATTGTGATTCTTGGCTGGCTCTTTTTCTTTGTGGGATGATCTTGCATAGACCCTGTGTCTATGAGAGTACGTACTACACAGAGGGATCAGAGGGATCAGTTCATGTGGCTTTGCTGTGGTTTGCCACTTAAACTTTTCGGGCCCTCTGTCTCTGGTTCGGCAGTACGTACACCAGAACATGGGTATGATGATCATCAAGAGATCGACCAGAGTTTAAACGAGTAATTAATCAACCGTTGAGTTTCGGCAAGAGGGGAGGGAGGTTACTGAGTAGCAAAGAAAGAACCTGGGTGTGCGTGCGAGTCAGTCAGACTAACAGAGTTTCCCCAGGGTTCAACCGCCTGCAAAATGATCGCCGAGATGACGTGAAGGGAAGGGGAGGAGGTGTGGCTAGTTTAGAATTCAACCCAATTAATCACTCACTTTTGCATTACTCGCTCAGATACTCTGCACTCTGTACTTTCATGCCCAGTGCTCAATATAATCGACCTAGCTGGGGACGCAATGTGTTTCTAAGTTACGGATTTCCTCTACGATAGGCTCTAGGCTTCAGCTGCAGATCCTGTGCTACAACGACCAAGTCTTCGCCTGCGGTGTCACCCGATAGAACATTCTCTGTGGCTTCTCTGTAGCCTTGACGTATTCGTCTGACCAACGCCCGGTCGGTCCAGGTCGTACATTCGAACGTCGAGACACACAAAGGCCTTCCTCCCGATTGCAGATTGCAAAACAGGATGAACCGACGGGATGATATAGTATACGTATCACGTATGTGAAGGCCATCCATGTTTTCGAGACCTGCCCAACCAGGTGAATTTGATTCTCCCATCCATGCTATTCCTCTACTACGAGTATCGACAAGATACTTCAAGTGTCTACTATCTATAGCCGCCAAACTCAAACAGGCAACACGTTGTGTTGTGTTGTGGTCCACCGGTTTCGCTGTTTGCTCGCCAGACGCGCCAAAGAGATTGAAATGTGGAGCCTGAGGAGCGAGGACCCTCTGGTCTCGTCTCGCCGAAAATCCTTCATCACTACGGAGTACGTAGAATCAAGTCAACACTAGCTCTCAGCTTTCAGAGCTATCGCCGGTAGCCACTCATCGTCTGACTGGCTGGTCAAGGGTGGGGGGTGTTTCTTATGTACTGTACAGTACGGACGGACCGAAAAGCGCCCCTAGTCTACGTATATGTAGGTCGTAGTCTCAACTGTTATCTAAGTGCGTACTGTACTTCTGAACCGATTACATAGTTGGTGCCGCAAGGGAGAATGGGGCTAGCCTCTCTCCTTACACCCAGCATTCCTCGAAATTTCTTTGCTTCTTCTGCTGGGTTCTGGAAAATCCATGTTCCCATGTTTCCAGTTTATTACTCATGTATGTTACTATGTTACCATGCAACCTCCATGCTACCATGTTGGTGAAGTCTATGTTACGCGGCAATAATATGGTCGGATCACATATCCACTTTGGGCACCTCAAAAAAAAAAACAATTCCCAACCGCCTCGATGAGCTACGTCTTATGTACGGTAGTATGTACTGTACATTTATGTATGTAGTATGTACTATTGATTGTATATGTTACACACCGTGACACAGACACGGTGCTGCAAGCCTGCAGGCCCTTGCAGTAGGAAGGCGACACTGGCCTGGGGAGAGCTACGAGTAGGCCAAGACTCTTAAAGTTAGCTAGGTAGGTAGCTAGCTGCAGGCAGGGGGATGTTGGGCTGCTGTGGAAACCCACCTCCACCTCCACCACCACCATCACCACCACCCCGTCTTTCTGTCTCGTTTGTAACTTTGTTGCAAGCCGGCTCCGGAGGTTGCGGGATTTTGACTGGCTGTCTCTCAAGTCTCACCTCTTTGTCCTGCTCGGGTAGTAGATCCACCCAGCTTATTTATGATGATGAACCAACTGATGATACGAGAAAGTGCTTTAGTCCAGCCCTTCCTGGGGTTAACAACCATCGAAATGATCGACCGCCTGCCTCGAGGACGATTCTGGTCTATCAACCCGTGCTCACCTGGCACCATTGAGTGTCAGTATCAACGCGCTCTCCCCCTCTCCCTCCCTCTATCACTCCATTCTCCCTGTCCAAGGTTGCCTTCCAGTTCGTCTCTTTCAGGGAGTATGTCCTTCCTGCCCGTCCCCTTACCTGACCTATGGCTGCACAGCCTGCTTGGCATCATGCAGATCCTGCGCGGTTGGAGCCAATCAATGCGGGGACAGACCCAGCCTGCACGGCCGTCGTCAGGCCGTCGTGCGCGCCTAACGAGGAGTCGAGTCGACTCGCTCGACCGACCGGAGACTGCCTCTCCGGTCCGGGTCCGTAGTCAAGGCCAACAGGCAGGGAGTATGGGGATGGCAGGTGCACACGCTTCTTGGCCCTTGTGTATTGTACTACGTATGTATGCATGCATGCATGCATGTGTGTATGTATGTATGTATGTATGTATGTATGTTTGTCCGTGGCCTGATTTTCCGATGCAATGGATCGCGGAATCCTTCTGGAGAATCGCCATGTGTTTTTAGGTACTATATACGTACTGTACATGGTACATCAGTATCTACGGAATTCGACAAGGGAATATAGCACCACTGAGTCGCTACTGACTGAGATACCCCGTACTTGGGTATATGATGTGAGCCACGTAAAGAGGAGGGAGGGAGGCAGGTATAGTTATAGTTATACTCTGTACGGAGTACAGTACTTCCAACGTCCAGCCGGAGTCTGCCCGTTACAGTACCCGACGATCCAATCCAGTCCAGACTGCACACTTGCCACCTTTCTTCCTCCAAATCCACTTCTAACCGCTTCAGCCAAGCCTGATGGGATGGATGCTTGAGATCAGACAGAGCTTTGCTGCAGTAGGACGTCCATACAAAAAGCTGCTCGAGGCCCTCCTCCCCCGTTCAGCGGGCGTTTGATATCACATCTTACTTTCCAATTGAATTCTGGTCAATTGGCCTCATGCGATAGAACCTGTCTCAAAACCGACCCTTCTTTTAGAACATTCAGAATTAAATCCTCCACGTATCAGGCCTGTCCCGGTGCTGTACGAGATAAACAACCGCCAGATATCTGCTGCTCCGCAACTGCAACCGACATAAGCTCCGCGATCAATCATATTTCCTCGGCCAGGGCTGAGCGATTTATCCTCGTTGCATCTGCACCGTTGGTCATATTGACCTTTGAACGCGCGTTGTTGGGGGCTGCTTCTTTACCCCTTGCTTACTGCTGAGCTCTCGCCTTGCAGTTGGAAATCACACATGGTAAGTGGAAGACGATCTTCTCTTTTGATGTTTTCTAGAACATAGCTACTTCCTTATTCTCTATTGATCTCCCATTCTTCTTCGTTTCGTTCCTGGGAGGGTTTTTTGTTTTTTGTTTTCTTTTTTTCTTTTTGTCATGTGTGTTCAATGCTTGTTTTCTTGTTGCGACCACGGTGCGCGCATTGTTTCACACATGCCTTTCTCGCCATTCCCATCCCCATCCCCATCCCCATCCCCATCCCCTCCAGCTCCACGACATCCACAAATCTCCTCACTGGTGGGTGTTGAATCTTGAATCGGATATCGATCGACGGGTCAGCCGAACAGCATCGTCGTCACTGTTTATTTTGCACTTTAACAGCAAAAGAGAAACTGGGAAGCGCTGGTGGGGGGTGAAAGAGAAGAGAGAGAGAGTGGAATGGATCGGACCGAGTCACACCGAAGGTCGAGAACATCACAGTACTCAGTACTCGACGAAGCCGAAACAGGCGCTGGTCTCCACTACCAGTCTGCTTGCCCGGTTCCCTTCTGCATCTCCGAGACGAACCGTCCGTCCCTTTTGGCACCGGCAGAGCGATCTCTCAGACCGAAGGACAGACAGACTCCAAAGTTGTTGGTCGCTATGGATGGCTCCACAGCTGATTTTGAATGACGAAGATCCGTTCCCCTCCCCCCCCACCTTTTGAGGCTTCCAGATCCTGTTCCAGTTTCGGGTCGTCAGTCCCTCTCGACTATTCCACAATCATTTCAGTCCTCTGAAGCATGACGTGATTCCGTCATTGGATTATTGATGATGATGAAGATGATTACCATTACTTGCCCAGGCGCGTAGTGGTCTCGACTGACTCAGATCGTGGGGCTTCTGGAGAGAGAGGGTTCTCGCTTCATCAAATACTGCGTATTGTATGAGGAGACTGAGTACTACTGTTCAATGGGTCAATGGGTCATAGATGCTGTTGGTGATCTGCCCGGAGTACAGTACTATGAGTATCATCTATGTACCTGATTATCATCCGGTCTTATTCCTCATATCTGAGACCTCATTGACTGGTTTTGGATTGATTGGATCATTGGCCTGATTGAGAGTCACGGGGGTTCTGCCATCATCGAGCGAATCCGGCGTGTTGACCCCACCTTGAGGGAAATGATTGGATGAAACTACGATCGACCGGGTGGAAAAGTCTTGTCTGCACTTGATTTGTGGTTTGAGGGAGGGAGAGAGGAAGGCAGCCAGCCAGTCAACTTGCCAATTCGCCAGTTCGCCAGTTAGCCCCATCCCTGGCCAGCCAACGTGGTTGCGTTCCAGTTGTGGAGTGGAGCCTAACCTGACAAAAAATTGATCAGCAAAACTGTCTGTCTTGTCTGTCTCTGCCTTGTTTCATTGCCTCCCATCATCCTCCCAGGCTTACCCTCCCGCCCCCCCCCTCCTCATCTTGTCCTCGAACCTCTCTTGAGTCTCAACTCACTTCCTTCGATCCACAGTCCATCCAATCCAGATCTTTTCTCCCTGTGGCGTCATCCCTTCTGCCACTCCACTCCAATCCACTTCATTTCACTCCATTCACTCGCTTTCCCACCCTCCCCACCCAAAATTCTCTTCCTCCAAGGTTCCTTTTCGGATCCAAACTTTCCACTCTTCTTCCTCTCTTTCCTTTTTCTCTCATTTTTCATTATTTCCAAATTTCATTTTTCCCGAATTTGATTTTTCTTTCCCCTACTGATTGATGTACAGGCCTTAATTCCACATATTATTATTTTCCCTGTTCTCCTCAAATTCTTTATCTCATTATCTCATTAGTGTTAGTGTTCGTCCATGTTTGTCTGTCTGCCTGTCTTCTCTCGCTCGCTGTCTGTATGTCTGTCCGTCTATCTGCTGCCTGCCTGCCTTTCCCTTCCTTCCTTAATCCTTCTGGAATTCTGCACTTCCTTCCAATCTCCCCCCCCCCCTGTCACCACAAATATTCTTCCCCTCAAAACTAATCAATCCTTTGTCTGCCAAACAGATCTCATTCTTTCACTGAGTCTTACTCAAATCTTGAGATCCCTACTCACTGGATTGTCTTCCTCCACCCCCCTCCTCTCTTTTACTCAGCGCGTCCGCCTGCCTCACAACTCGACACCGCTAACGCTGCCTTTCATTCCATTCACCGTTCTTCCCGCTCTCACCCGCCGGTACTCGCATTCATCACCCAGCCTGGTTCTTGATCCGCCGGTGGCTGGTAGCTGGTGCTCGGCCAAAATACGAACGGACCCTGGGAAACTGGAACCCTCGACAAGTCCGAAAGCGAGCCATTGACGAGCCGTGACCCTCCCCCCGGGACACACAACCATTCTTCCCTGTCACAACTGTTTTACAGTGCGGGGAGGATTCCAGGGCTGTCGCTACACTCGGTCATCTTACCCCACGAGTCCTGTTACACCCTGGACGCGATGCTCAAGAAGAGGACTTTACATCCTCCCATTCTCTTCCGGCATCACACTCCCACCACGACGCCTGAACTCTCGCCGACGACCTCTTCATCGGACAGCGAGTCGGACGAGGACATGGACTCCCCCCGTCCGCGTCCGCTAAGTCTGACTGTACCCCCTGGCGCATTTTGTCCCATGCGTCCCTCTTTAGATGAGGTGCTTGCGAACACTGCCCCTGCACCCTACACCCTCAGTGCCTTCATGGCCTATCTTTCCCAGAATCATTGCTTGGAGACTCTCGAATTCACCCTGGAGGCGAAGCGGTACCGGGAAACCTACAATGCTCTGAGTCGCCAACTGAACCAATCTCCTATTGCCAGTGAATGTCCCGAAAGCCAACACCTGCGCATGCTCTGGCAACGACTGTTGACAGCCTACATCATCCCGGGTTCCCCGCGTGAGATCAACGTCTCCAGCGAAGTCCGGGAAGATATTCTTCGATATGCGAATCAAACTCCCCCGCCGCCCCCCGAAATTCTGGACCTTGCCGTGAAACTCGTCCACGACCTGATGGAAGAGTCGATCTTCATCCCATTCCTGAACGCTCACGCCGCTGCTGCTCACGTCTTCCCCCTATCCGAGCCACTCTTCCCGCACGAGGATGTCACTGTCGTTTCCAATGCGAGTCTCGACGATCACACGGTTAAGCGGGTTCGTTCGAAGGGTCGCCGCTTATCGCCCCGTTCCTCCAAAGAATTAGGCTCCCCGGTCTCCGTCGGGTCCCCGACTGGCCACTCCACCCGGTCGAACTTCTCGTTGAGTGCGATGACTTCATCCTTGAGCAAGGCGGGTCATCGCACATCAAGTCATGTTACTAGTGCTAGCGGGGAGTCGGCATCGGGCAGCGCTTTAACGGATGATTCAGGAAGCGTGCAGTCGAATGTTAGTACAGGTGAACCGATGACACCGCCGACGACTCCACCCTCGAGTGAACCCAATAGTATGCAACTCGGTCACAGTCCGAAGCGGTCCGACAACCCTTGGAAGAAGATGGGAATGAAGCTGGGTTTCAAGAAGCGCTCTGGGAACAGTGGTTCCGGCAGCCATCACTTCAAACTATCCGGCATGGACGAATGACTGGCCGTCCGAGCCCCGCAAACAAGGCCTGCCCTACACCGAAAGCCGGGAACTTTCTGGCAGACAGTGAAGCTTTGCTGCTGTCCCCTTTGCGGACCACAGCTTTTACTTCACCCCTGATTAACCACCCTGGAGGTGTACCACGAAACGGCTACCGTCTTTCCACGTTCTCTCCCTTCGGTAGACCGGACGCCTCCGAGCTAATCCCTCAAACGTTTACATTGTGTCTACGACTGGTCCCTCGATTCCATCAGCGAGCATTTCCATTCAGATATGACCACGAGTGGATGGCCATGATGACGATATAATGCCCGTGCATATTTGGTTTTTCATGCTTCCAACCGGGAAAGCATTTTCAGAAGAGGCGTTTTGCCTTCTTCTCGTTCTTCTCTTTTTGTGTGTGTGTGTGTGTGTTTTGCTCAAGCCTGCGAGCGATTTAGCGAGCATTTCGATATTTTGTGTCAACAAAACTCATATAGACAGGACTCAAAATGGTGTGGCATCCGGAGTTTATCTTTTCCTGGCGTTTTTGGGCTGTCGTGTGGCTGTTGGTCGTGATGTGATGTGCATGAATTTATGTTTTCTGGATCATGAGGTACCGGCAGAGGCCATATGCCGGGTTTCTTCGCAATTACCCTTCTGTGTTCTTTTGTGTTATTTCTTTTCCTTTTTCTATGGCCATGCATTGTTTGCACAGCACGGGGTTTGCATCAGCAATAGCATTAGCATTAACGTTAGCATTAGCGTTAGCATTAGCATTAGCATTAGCATTAGCATTAGCATTAGCATCACTGTACTGGAAGTCGGTCAATAGATACCCATGGTTTGATGCATTGTCAACGTTGCGCGTTGCTTGTGTAGTCTCTTGAACTATCATATGCTCTGGTGGAAATTACAGCAAGCCATAGAGCCCCTGTGCATGAGCATCCTGTCACTGCATCAGAGAAGAGTGGAAGATGTGTAAGGCGTTGGGGCCGAGGGCCATCTATGCACTGTACATATATATAGGACAACGCGAACTATTCTGGCCTGCAGCTCAAAACCACGTGCGAACTTCGGTGACAGCTTCCGCAAAGCATCGCCCATCTCAACTGGTTTGGACTGGAACAACGAAACTGTGCTCGAGCTCGAGGCACTGGCGCAACCTCTCTCTTGGGTACGGACGGAAACTATGGCGCCGATTCTAGGTGTCCATCAAACCAAAGGGAAGGTTGATACGGTCAAGTCGGAAGCGTTCGAGTCCAGACGAACCCACCCCAGCTTGGGCCGTTCCATCATGGGAATAATATATAGCAATAGGTGAGGCGTCCAGACTTGGATCCATCCAAGGAAGGGGATTTGTCCCCCTCCCCAAGTTTGTGTGTACTGTTGGAGGAAAAAACTGGGACATGACTCTGATTTACAAGGTAATGAGAGGAAGTCGAACGTTCACCAGGCGGGCCCAGTTGCCAGGCGCTGGGCAAACTACAAAATTTTCCTGTGATTTGACTGGATTTTGTTTACATCAACAAACTCTTCTGCCCGACTTCGTCTCCAACGCCCGGATGGTGAGATCCCACCCTGCATTTTCGAGGGCGGCTATGTACCGCTCGAACCGGCCATCTTCATTCAGAAAGGACAGTGTGCGGTGAAGAACGTCGAGAATGAGGCCGATGCTCCTCCCATCCATCTCGGGTTCGCTCCCTTTCTCAGATGGCGTTGCGTTGGGGGAAGAGGGGTGACTGCAAGAAAGAACTCTTGCTGCGAGCAAGGCGTGTAGCCAGCCTTTGAGCTGGCTCTGCGGGGTGCAGCTGGATTTCAGGAGGATGTTGGCGTGCCATTTGCCCTTGAAGAAGCTGAGGAAGAGGATGTAGTGTTCGTCTGTGAAGAGGGTAGAGAGTTGCGGAAGAGGGATGTTAGTCTTTAGGGATTTGGAGGAATGGGTGGAAATGAGGGCGAGGGAGGAGAAGGAGAAGAAGGAAGAGGAGGAAGAGGATGGACCGAGGAGAAATTGACGAAGGGAAACGCCGATCCGGCAGGTGCCGATGCACAACCCCACTGGTTGGGTTGGAACAGGAGATGACCATCTGAGAACACCGTCTGTCTCGAAGATCTTCTCCTGTTTGGCGACTTGGGATGGCGTGAGGATTCGCAGTCGGTCGTGATCCGCACTCGGCTTGTGGGGAGAGATTGTTGTGCGGTGAGTTCTGGTGCTAGTGCCGGCGTCCTGGTCCATCAGTTGGAGGAAGTCCCCGTCAGTGTTGAGAATGGTGGAGAAGACAATGTTCGCCCGCTGCCTGTTCAGACTCGTCATTTGAACGGAGCGGACGGCTGCATAGTTCAGACTCAAATGCAGGGCCAAAAGCATTAGGAGGGCGATCCATGTTGCAGCGAAACCTGTCACATGCGAGACGACGAAGGACCCAACCTTTTTTATTGCAACCTGTCAGCTAGCGCTGTTATGCATGCGTGGATGCATGCATGTAGCGTGCAGGGGAGAGCAAAATCAGTGGGAGGGAAGGAGGGGCCTACCAGCATGCCAACGAGAGAGATGATAGTCTCCTGAGACGAGTCTTTCTGTTGTTGAAAAGATGTTACCTCTCTTGACCTCGGACATAGAGACAGGTCACTACAGGGGTGAGCTGTGCGCACAGCTACTTACAGCATTAACCTGCGCTAGGTTGCCCCATCGAGAAAAGTGCGCACTCAAGCTCGCCTTGGAACTTCCACCTGCGACGCCACAAAGGGCACGAAGAATGCCTGCTGTGCTGAGTACGAGAACTCGAAGAGCACCCGCTGGGACCATGGGCGAAAAACAGTCCAAGATCATAGCCGCATCGTTGAAAATGTCTGCCGCAAGCCGATATTTCTTACATTCTGGCTCGAGCGCGGTACCGATCCGATGCGCGAAGAGAATGGTGGCGATACGGCCGGATGAGTCTTGGAGGATATGGAGGAGTAGAGCTGAAGTAGGTGATGCATCAGCGTTGCCGACACCCACGCCTGTAGTTTGTTCATCAGTGTTTGCCATGTAATTGTGGCAGAGAGAGGGTATATGCAGTATGACCAACCTTGTAAGACCGCCCTGGATGATAGGAGACCTGCGATAGAGCTGCTAAATGCTTGAAGGGAGTCCTTGAGGAACCATGGTCAGTCACACCGTGAAGAGGGGTGCATCAATGTCTATGCCGGAAGTGGATCGCTTGCGATGGACGCGGTAAACACAGACATACAAAGATTTGATAGCTGCAGTTCGTTAGTCAGAATCATGGTCGAGACCGAGTTTACCAGACTTACGGGGTGTAGTCTTCAGTGACACTGTGCGGATATCCAGTGGGGAGGAAGACGTCAACGAGGATGTCCAGTATTGCCTTGGAAGACCACGGAGTTGTTGATAAGCTGGAGGGATCATGCTGGAAAACCGTATCAGCTCACATGTCATTTGTAGCACTCGATCGCTTTCACACAACTACCATTAGAGGGGGCAATGCTATTTCAACTGACCAGAAGATCTATACGTCCGCTGTTTGCACGGCCGTTGCCATGCTCCAATGGCAGAGAGCGAGTTGATTGAGTGTAGACATAGGTGGCTGTAGGATGGTTGGCTTCGTCCACTTCGTTGAAGGTAATGGGCTCCGAGCCCCTGTTGAAGGCCATTCTTTGTGTTTTAGACGTTTGCGCTGCTACTTTTTTTTTTTTTTCTTTACAGAAAAAGAGGAATCCCCGAATCGACCAGGATTCGGGATCTCAGGGTTGATTGAAGATGGTGCAAAGTTCCATGTGCAAAGAAGATCCAGTCATGTATGTTGGTTGATTGGAAGGTTGATTGCGTGGTCGAGACCGACGACGCTAGGACCCCTGCAGCAGCACGTGCAAAGAGATCCATATCTATACTCAGTACGTTCTTTAATCACCGCTAAGCCTGACATCATCGGTATCCTTGGGCCTCTATCTTAGCGGCAGCTAACGCAGTAGAAATTAGGGATCATCAAGGCTGTAGAATTCCAGATTCATGATTGAATCTCATTGGTTAACTCCCCTAAGTCTCATCATAGAGACCAAAGCATCTCCGCCCGTGTACAAACCCTACTTCCAGCAGACTTTTCAATCCGGATCAACGAATCAGCTATACACAAGAGTCTGAATAGATCTCAATAGATCTCAGCATGTCCCAAACAGACAGAGAAAAGATTATCCCACATATAGCAAGCACGCCCCAAAAGAAGAACAAAAATTTTAAACCGCTAAGCATGAAGACGAGCAACCACCAGCGCCGTGTTCGAATCAGAGAATGAGAGAAGCAGTGGCGGAAAGAAGAGAAGAGGGACCGGGTCAGCTTCCAGGCTGGGCACGCCGACTGAACGACCCATCACCAGTATAAGACAGTGCTTCCGGTCCTGAAGAAAGTGACGTGCAAGTTGAGGTGATGCGAGAGAAGACGGTGACCTTCACAGAGTCACTGGTAGTCCTTCCTGAAGCGGGCGCGCAGGTGCCGTGGTCCAGGCCACCAGTCTCTCATCGCAGCGTGACATCATTTGTCGTGCATCCCGTCAATGTTAAATGACCTTTATCGTCTCGTCATCTCCTCATTGGACATTCTATAGCATCTAGGCGAAAAGGCTGGCACCACCGGTCTCAATGGCCTCAATCTCGGCCTCGGTCCAGGGCAGGCGGTGGAAACGGGAGGGGAGCTCAGTACGGTCAAAGAATTCACCCTGCTTGGGCTGGATGGGTCCCAGAGAAGCGCCCGAGGCGCGACCGATGCCCTGGGAGAAAGAGGCACGACCCAGGGGACCGTGCTGCTGAGCCTTGGAGCGATAGGCGGCGAAGGAATCAGGAAGGACACCAGTAGGAGAAGCCGGGTGAGCACGAGGAGTGTGGTCAATGGACTCTGGGAAGACGCGCGTTAGACAACTGAATCCGTGAAGTCAGACAAGACGGAGAGACCAACTAGGCACAGAGCGCTTTCCGAGGAAACGAATGAGAGGGGTGCGAGCAGCGTTACGGAGAACCATGGTGGCGTGCATTGTGATAGTGTAAGATAAGATCTTTGATCAAGTTATATCGGCTGGAGAAGAAGTCTAGGGTAAGAAATAGACAGGCGTGTTGAGCACTCGAGCAAGCTTTCCGGGACTGTCCGAAGCGACCGATGTGGGCGATAAAACCGGTTGGAGAAATGAGGAAATGAGCAGGGGCGGGAAATTGATCGTAGGTACGGCAAGCTGGTGTATCACAAAGATGAATTCAGGGCAATTATATAGGCAATAGGCGGGACGAGATTGTGTATGTATAGAGAAAGAGGAAGATCGAGGGAGGGGTGGAGGGGTGGGAGAGGAATTGAATTAAGTGAAGACTGAGGAGGAGCAGGATGAGCGAGAGGAGGAGGAGGAGGGGAGGGGGGGGGGG
>NW_017962982.1:1599605-1638636 GCF_001890905.1 Aspergillus aculeatus ATCC 16872
ACCAACTAGGCACAGAGCGCTTTCCGAGGAAACGAATGAGAGGGGTGCGAGCAGCGTTACGGAGAACCATGGTGGCGTGCATTGTGATAGTGTAAGATAAGATCTTTGATCAAGTTATATCGGCTGGAGAAGAAGTCTAGGGTAAGAAATAGACAGGCGTGTTGAGCACTCGAGCAAGCTTTCCGGGACTGTCCGAAGCGACCGATGTGGGCGATAAAACCGGTTGGAGAAATGAGGAAATGAGCAGGGGCGGGAAATTGATCGTAGGTACGGCAAGCTGGTGTATCACAAAGATGAATTCAGGGCAATTATATAGGCAATAGGCGGGACGAGATTGTGTATGTATAGAGAAAGAGGAAGATCGAGGGAGGGGTGGAGGGGTGGGAGAGGAATTGAATTAAGTGAAGACTGAGGAGGAGCAGGATGAGCGAGAGGAGGAGGAGGAGGGGAGGGGGGGGGGGGGGGTGGGAGAAGGGTGGAGGGAGGAAGAGGAAAAAGGCGAATGGAAGACGACGTCGGTCGGTGATCGGTCGAGTCTTCGGGGAGCGGAAGCGAGGGTGTGGGTTTTTTTTCTTCTGATAAGCACCTCCTACGCATACGAGTAAGTCTGTATGGAGTGAGAGTTAACTGTTAGTTAATGACGGGCTATTAATTATTAACAACAACAACCACACCCGCCGGCCGCCGGATTTTACCCCCCGAAAGGCTAAATTCTCCCCTTCTTCTTCTTCTTCTTCTCCCCCCTCAGCTGCGATCATCTCTCGATTGATCTCGCCAGGCGGAAAACATTCCTCTTTCTGTGGCATGATCTGACAATCACTCACCTATTCACCTATCAATGAAGCCACCGGCCGCTGGACCGCTGAAGGGAATCCAGGGATGTGTTTCCCCTCATCTTTCCCCAAATCAACGGCTCCGAAGGACGTCGGGCTGCCCCGAGCTTTGCCTAAACCCGCAATCTCGGTGAAGGAGGCGTGCCTGACTAAAGCAGCCTGTGAGGGCTGCAGTCACTTGGGTCACTATGGTGTAACCAGTCTTATCTCGACATTTATGTGCTACTGTAAAGTACAAGTCCACCGTCTGATTACCCATCTGGCGTGATCATCACGTTATTATGGGGAGAAGGGAGGAGGAGGAGGAGGAGGAGGGAGGGGGGTATTTTGACCTTTCCCCCTCCCGGATGTTCATCCCCGCATCACATACATACTATCCGTACTATTCACAGAACTTCCAGTAGATAGTAGTATAATTCATAAGCATGGAGTCGTAGTACTTTAGTCTGAGTAGGTACATTCCTCACCAATATAGGGAACTATAAGACTAGCACTGATTCCTTTGTCCATCATCATTACGCCGGGGAAAGTAGGGAGGGTAATGCACTACCGTAGTAGTACCATTGATCTACTACCTCTGGGTCTCAAAAAAAAAGAAGTGCCGGGTGGAAAATTTCCCTTCTTGGGACCGATTCCTATCCCGGGTTTACCCGTATTCCCTGCCTGAGCTTTCTTGGAAGCTTCAAGGCTCCAAGGCTCCGCGGCGCCAAGGCCGTCAATCAAGGCTCGAATCTCGAAGCTATTGGAAAGCTTACCTAAAATCCCTCCCAAACCACTGACCTCCCAGAAGCACCGACAAAATCGTGGCGCCGAACCTGCTAGACGGAGTTAGGCACACCTTATCCCCCTTCCCCCCCTCCCTCCTCTTGATCTCGGATTTTATTCTTCTTAGTCTTAATCTTTCTTTATTTCCCTTGTGATCATGCATGAGCTACTTCTCTTCGCCTCCGTCCCAGCCCATCAGCACCATGAGCTCCTCCAACAGCTGGCCGGCTTGACAGCCATGCAACCGCATCACCGCTTGGAGAGACGGCTGGTCTTCAAGGCCTATCGCAAGCCAGGCCTTGTCACCACCCGTGTGGGAGCCAGTCAGGATGTGCAGGGCGCCGACCTGCAACGTTTGAACAAGATGTTGAATGGGGGCATGTACTACACCCAGGTCGTTGGCCCTGTGACCAAGGCGGATTTTGGCGCGACCTCTTCGTCAGCCATGTCAGCCTCCCATGATGCAGATGTGTCTATGTCTGGAACCGACCAGTCCTCCTACTGCTACGAAAACCAACCCTGGAAGCTGGAGTTCAGAGACATTCCCGAGGCCGGGACTCGATCGGCTGTGACCACTCGCTTGATGGCAAGTGCAAGCTTGCCTAAAGGTGATATTGCAGTTCCCATGAATGCCTGGGGCTATAGGTCGGTCTCTACCCCGTAGCTGATACGCCCGCCACTTCCCCACTCGTACCTAGAAGACTGCAGACGAACGAAACTGACCTGGAATGTCAGTTTTGTTACCGAGTACATGGTAGAAGGAGATGTCTTCGTCCAGAATGATATCGTCATCTTCCTCCATCGCGTCTTGCTGTATCCCCAGGCGGAGTCGCAGGACTTACATGGCCCTCGACGGCAGCTACCTGCTTATCACGAGCTCACCCCGCTCGAGCGAACTGGTAGTTACGTCCTGCAAGCCGCAATTACTGTCCAGGACGGAAGCAACCAGGAAATGATGAAGACGGCTTCTCAGCATCTGTTCGGGCTTCGAGAGCAACTCAAGTCGGCTGTGCGGCTCGAACAAGCAGATAGGCTGTCTCTGGATACCCGAGCGAAGTAACTGATGCATTCTGGCGTTTGCTTCTTTCGCAATGTTTTATACCCCCGGAGCTATGTTGGCTCTCTGTTCCTGTGGTTTAGCTCTATTATCAATGTACATCCGATGCTTCAGACGAAGATTAAGTAGGAGTAAAGTCGCGAGATGTATTTGAGAACCAAAGATACCGGCTGACGACTTAGAACATTATAGTCGATATATAAACATATCAGTTTTTGGCGGTTGCACTGATCGGCTTTGGTGATTCCAGCAATTTTACATTTGAGCATGTGACTTCGTGATGGCTTTTCGCGTGTACCCGCGCGTCTCCCTTCCACTTTTCGACTTGTGCATTGAACCGGGCACACTCTCCCAATCAGCAGGTGCTCATTCAACAGTTCGTCCGTGTCGCTCAACGCCCATTAGAAAAGCAAAATCACCAATCTCAAAATATCATTAAAGATTATCCCCCGCCTGCAATATCTCAGAATGGCCGGTGCTGGGGCCACCAAACGAGCAGCGTCCCCCAGTCGCGCCATCTCTCCGCCCCCGGTCAAGCGAAAGGTGGAATCCACCATCACTAGTAAGTCAAGATCATTGTGCAGATTCAGGCCCGGAACTATATCGACCAGAGATTGTTTGGGGTCTTATCTGACGCCATAATAGAGAGAGCTGTGTCATCGTTTTTCACCCCTGCTTCACAAAAGAAACCCGAGCAGATCACTTGGCGCGTGGTGAACAACAGCGCCATAATAGGTAAGTATGTCGCTGAAGCCGAGCGCAAACAGACGGCCGAAAAGCCCAAAGTCGCTGCCTTTGATCTGGTAAGGATCATGAGACTGGACTCACTTCACAATGAGGGAACCCTCTCCCCATGCTAACCGACGCACCATCGCAGGACTCGACCCTGGTGTCTACAGCGTCGGGAAACACATTTCCTAAAAGCTCAGCAGACTGGAAGTGGTGGCATAGTACGGTGCCGACCAAACTCAGAGAGTTAAATGCGAAGGGGTATGTGATGAAATGGCGGAAGCTCTTCCATTGCTACAATAGTCTCCAGTTGCTGATTTCGAAGATATTATGTGATCGTCATAACGAACCAGAAAAAGATCAGCTTGAAAAAGGAGACCAAGGTTGGCAACAGCGACTCCAAGAGTCTTACAAACTTCAAGGAAAGAGCTGCTGCTGTTATGAAGCAACTGGATATCCCGATGAGCGTCTACGCTGCCACAGAAGATGATGGCTACCGGAAACCTAGAACAGGACTCTGGACAGAGTTCCTAGACGATTACGACTTCGACATTTCTGGTGTCGACCTCCGCCATTCTGTTTTTGTTGGCGATGCCGCTGGACGGCCGAGAGACCACTCGCAAGTAGATCGGTGAGCCAGAAACCGACCATATTCCTTTCCCTTGCTAACGGCAGCTGAAGTGGGTTCGCTATCAATGCTGGACTGTCCTTCAAGACCCCCGAGGAATTTTTCCTGGACGCTGATCCAGAACCACTCGTGGTACCGTTCGACCCGTCCACGTATCTGCAAGAAGCTCCTGGTGAGGATGGTATGTCATCTCATGTAGGATGATTGCGAACCCGCCACGGGTCTATCTTCGATATTCAATAACGGACGAAGCAGTGTCGCCTCCTTTTTCCGGAGAGAGCCCACTTGAATTGGTGATCTTCTGCGGCAGCCCGGGAGCGGGCAAGTCAACGTTCTACTGGGACTATTTAGAACCATTGAACTACGAACGAGTCAACCAAGACCTCCTCAAAACTGTACGTCTACTCTCTTTTACCTTGTCTGAGTTGACTTCACTTTCGTCTGTCTGCATTTGTCAATTTGCATACTCCAAAGATGAGTCAGAGCACCTCCAAGAAAAAGCAATACGGGCCCTTCCTGCCGTGTCAGATGGATGTATACGAGGAAAGTCCATATCAACAAGGAAACTGACCGACCGATCGTTTGCGATAGCGCCCTAAGTGCATAAAAGTGGCAAAGGAACACCTTGCAGCCGGAAAACCTGTGGTGGTTGGTACGTACAGCACACCCCGACCCTTTTCTTGTCGCTCAACCCTCTCGCATGTTACGCGGACATTTCGCAATTATCCAGCCCAGACCCTCGTTACTGCTGCAAATCCTCTCTCAGGCCCGCCCACGTCGCAATGTTTGCCCCAGACCCAATAGACCGTGGAGGGCGACAACTGGATGACTCGTTGACTTTTTGGCGGCATGCCATACTCTACACAGATAATACCAATGCCGATGCAGAGACGAGAGCCCAGTGGGTTGCAGTGGCTAGGGAGTTCAAGGTGCCGATTCGCTGCGTATATTTCACTGCTTCCCCGACCCTCTGCCGGCATAACAATGCGGTCCGTGCTGCTAACCTATCCCTGGTACGTTGCACATCTGGTTTGACTTCCAGTGTTCTTCTCTACGTCATTCGCTCGCTTTCTTCGGAGCGTACAGGGTACAAGACACTCAGTCCCCCACAAGTAGCTATCTATCAACTGAAAAAAGTTCCTATTTGGGTCTAGCATAGTGCCGACTATGAACTTGGCTTGTCTATCCCATATCACGTGTATCTACCCTCATTGGGCTGTGTCTGAGCTGTCTTTCCCTTGCCCCAAGCCCTCACTTTCCCACCACCACCACCACCCCCTCCCCAGTTCTCCATGAGATTTTGGAACCTCACTCTTTCTGTTGAATTTTCCATGTTGATTCCAATTCTGCCATGGTGCACCCCGCACCTGTCCTCATTCGAATCCCCCCCCCCCCCCCCCTTCCTCCCTCACCTATCCCTTCTTTTTCTTTCCCAGAAAAACTACGAAATTAGAATCCCAACTGACCATTTCGCCCACATACGGGCACTGCAGAATCCGGAATCCCGTACCCTTCTTCCCGGTATCGCCTTCGGGGACTTCCTTCGTCGTTTCAAGGAGCCTTCCATGGACGAGGGTTTCAAAGATATCATTCGGGTAGAGTTCCGGTTCCGGGGAGATGAGGAAGCAAAGCGTCTTTGGAGCCAGTACTGGGTGTAACCAGTGATATACAGCTTCATCACGAGGCATTGCGCTGCAGTCACTCAGTCGTTCGTTGTATGGGTTTTGCTCGGGCTTGGTCGGTTTCTTTTTGTTCCGGCAAAGCCACTATCCCCGCCCCCATCAACTGCTAGCTTTGTATCTGCAGGCATCTTCCCAGCAGCGAGGATCAAAAACTTGTATAGCGGTTCCAGGGAATCCTGGGAGGGTAGGAGATTTGCACTTATCGTTAATATAAATGTGAATACACTATTTATATGTACAAAGACATGAACATGTTTTGTTTCCTTTGCAAAAGCGTACCCCTCCGATGTCAAAAATTGCATCCAATCAAATTCTATCTGTGTATGTTTGAAGATATAGCTATGTGGACTTTTCTGGGAGAAACGAATCGTTTTAAAATGTATGTCTCAAGGGTATAAGGCGCAAATGCTGCAATACCGAGCCCTCCCCCTTGGTATCTCAACTATTTTCCGTTTCTTTGGTTGATTTCAGAACATGTACTTTGTTCTTTCAGCATGGTCCTCCTGCCACTCATCCTGTCCTGCGGACCGAAGAGTTCGGTAGCCAGGAATAACCTGCCACCGCTCTTGTCATGCCTACTAGCACTTTATGTGGCTTTCTCCAGCAAGGCAAGGAACCTGACACCATGAACAAGACATGAATCGCAAAAACCATGCATATGCATACAAAGTAATAATGTGGCGGCAGGCGCAGTACAGCACGACCGTTCCATATTGGTCTGAGGCAATAGCCGGAAGGGCACAGATAAACAAGTAGAACCAGGGTTTTCGGTCGATTAAACATCAATGAATGGACTGCACGCTATGAGATAGTAGTCACAGGTACAAAAACAGGTCATCAATCATCATTATTGGATCACAATGTCATAGGCAGAGACGCAAAAAAATCATATGCATTAGTCATCACGCGCTGAATCGAGCGGATCGTTCAAGAGGCGTAGCATTCGTCAGATGTTGTACATCGATTCCTCCCGCAGTAGAGTTTGTGGTCATTAAGTGAAGGATCAGGATCGAATCACGAGATCCTGAAAAAATTTGAAGAGGTTGCGTTTGAGCGAGCGGCTTCGACAAAGGCCTGAACCGCTAACGGCGGGGGCAATCTTCATCGGTCCGACGATCTCGCCGTCGCCTAGTTCGGGAAACTTGTCGTCATGCAAGCGCGGTAATTTGACCGGATGGCAAGGGTCACAGTGCGAACGGACCAAATCCAGATGCACTCCTTCTGTACCTCGAAGGTGAGAAAGCATTGCTCCATGATGACTCTTCCACTCGCGATTGATCGCCTCCCATTTTTCCTCGGTCAGCTTGTAGATTGTTGAGGTAATACCATAGTGTTCCCCTGTCCGCACGAGATGACGAGCGAAATTGCATTGCGCAAGATCCCAGTTGGTGCGCAGCTGCTGAAGGGAATCCACGTCGATCACTTCGGGCATATAAGGCTCAGGCTGGATCGTGAAGTTGGCGTGTCCCAATTTGTTCACCCATTCATCGTTAGGATCTGAGAGGGTGAATGGGGGCGCATCACCCGACACTGTCCGTACCGTGCTGGCACGCGGACGACTAAAAGAGGCAACGGACGGCTTTGAAGATAGAGGCGGTGACGGCAAGCCTGCCAATCGCCTATCCAACACAGTGGAATTATTCAAGCCATCGTCAGTCATGTCAGCCACAGAAGGTGATTGCAATGGGGAGTGAACACGAGAGACGGCAGGGTAGGATGGTTCATCCCCCATAAAAGGTGGAAGTAATGGAGTTGTTGCCTGCGGACCCGAATCATCTTGGCTGTATCTGCTCGAACGGACAATATTAATTGGCTGCGTGCCAGACTCGCTGAGTTCCTCCTCAAAAATGGTCCGGGCTGGGGATGGTGGCACTTGAATGGAGCTGACGCGGCTAAACGAGCCTGTCACGGGGCTAACGATGGCTGACGATGCTGAGTTGGTTCGGGAACGCAGGTGCGTTGCGAATGCATCTGCCCCATCAATTCCATCTGAGGCCCGTTTGGATTTCCACCTCGTGGAGATGGTGGATATCCGGGAGCCAATACGGGAAAGGCCCTTGGCTGAGATGCTGTCGGAGCATCGGTTCCTGGACGATTGGTTCAAGTCCATGCCAGCATCGGTCAGGTCGTAGCTGTCAGCCGGGTCAAACGACTCGAAGCCGGAGTCTTCGACCACAGACAGTCCTTGATCGAAGTGCTCTGTGGAAAGAGGGAAAAGTTAACCCAATCCTATCAGCAGTCTGGGATATAACGCGGGAAAGACCGTCGGGCGGCTACGGGGTTGGCGCAAGGGCAATGACATACGGAAATATTCCTCCTCGAGATCTCGGGGTCGTTCCCCACAGGGCTCTTCCTTTACGCCCGTCAAAGCATTGCGCGAATTACTCTCCATGGAGGTCCCGTGCCCTGGGAACGATACCAACGACGAGACGGAGCTGGAAAAACGCGTGTGGCCTTTGGCCGAAAAAAGAGACACGGCGGGTGAAACGGGGGTAGAAGAACTCGTGGTCAAGGGCGACTGGGGCTGGCGAAATGAAGAACACGATTCTGCCATGGTTTCAGAACTGTCGCACCGCCGAGTGTCGAGGAACTGGGCGGGTTTGAACATAATCGATGGACAGGAACCACCAGGGTGATGAAACCTAGCAGTGACTGAGCGAGAAGAGCGAGCACGAGAGAGGCGATGGTGAGGCTTCCACTTCACGTGCCGGTGTAGGGCAACACGGAGGTGAGGAGTGACGACGCGGAACGCAGGGGAGAAAATGGAGTTCAGTATGAGACCCGACAAAACATCATCCGAGGAGTGGTGCCCGAAATAAATTGTTTGTTTAAATTGCGCACGATATGCCAGGCCGAAAGAGAAGATAGAAGAATGAGCGGGAACCAGAGCAAAGTAAATGTTGAATCCCCCGAGGCACGGCGAGAGGTCAGGACGGGGCTCTGGCTGATGGACTAGGCTCACTACTGGTAGAAGACGTGGCGCGGCGGTGGAATAGATTGAGATGAGTCGAGATGACTTCCACACCAACACCTGGGTAGAATTGACGAATCAACAGGTAAGTAGGTCGAGATGAGGCCGAAAATGCGTTTGTCTGCCTGTCACGGTGCGACTTTTGTTGAATTTATTGAAATGACAGGGCCTGGCCACAAGAGGCGAATAGTCGAATAGTCGGGCGAGGGGAGATGGAAAATGGGGAAGGAAGATGCAGTGATTGATGTAAAGGATGTTGAGAACGAAAGGCAATGACCGACGTGGAGCCTGTCAAGACACACGAGTGACGAACAAGTGGCCGAGGAAGAGAGAGGGTGGTTGGGTGAAGCCCAAAAAAGCACGGCGGAAACAGCCAGGTGTAGGCTGCCGGCAATCGGCGGGTGTTGGAGGAGGGGAGGGGGGGGGGGGGGAAAGGTGGTGGTTTGCGGTGAGAGAAAGAGGGCCAGGAACAGAATCCTTCCGTTTATTAAAGGTGGGAGGAAGCGGGAGAAAATCCAGAAGAGGGGGGAAAGAAGAAGGGAGTAGAGAAGGAATGAAGAATGGGGAGTCAGAAAGGAAGAAACTGAGGGAAACAACAATGTTAGAGAGGGGGAAAAAGAGGAGGAGGAGGAGGAGGAGGAGGAGGAGGAGGGGAGAATTGGAGATGGATCAGGATGGATGATGGATGAGAAACAACAGCAACAGCGACAATAATAATCATCAGAGAGGAAAAAGCACAGACAAAATGTCTTCTGAATTGAAAAGTTTCTAACAAGATATGAATTCAATAATGAATCAGAATTCTACAACTAAACTACACACAGTTACCATCTACTAAAAATAATAGTATTAAGTAACCACTTGATCACAATGAAATCCACCGGGTCAATCAATTCCAGAAGAGTTGATGGATATTCTAACCACCAAATCACCAGTCAATTTGCCTCTTGTTATACTTAACAGTCTTTAGTCTTCCCTCCGTCTCTACGGAGTACTTCCTTTTTTTCTTCTTTAATTCTTGTTTCTTGTTTCTTGGTTTTTTTATTTTTCCGCTTCCTTTTTTTCGTTTTTCCCCCTTTGGCTTTACTAAGAATCTGCCTTTATAACATTTTTGCCTTCGCCTCCAGTCATGAACCATGGATCGAAAGACAAACCTCATTGTCACTGGTGCTTTGAGTGGCCAAGCTCTCTGATGTCTCCATGGAAGAATTTTTCTTGCATAGTTGATCCAGCTATCTGACAGGCCAGCCTCAGGGTTTTCTGCACTATCATGACCGGGAGGGGGTGAATCGTAACTGACAGAAAGTACTTCTAATTAATCACAAGATTCAAACTAGCCAAAAAAAAAAGCCAAAGAGGGAAAGAGAAAGAGAGAGAAAGAGATTATACAGAACTGAAACACACACCAGAGTGAGCAGAGAAGATTTTTTATCTGGAGATTGTATCAGGTACTGAGCTGAGTACTCCGGACTGTACTGTGCTTTTAGACTGTGCATTTGCAGCATGCTCCATCTCGCTCCGCAGTAAACGAGCCCATGGATCTGGCTTTTTCTCCCCCACGGCTCTCGCCCTTGTTCTCTGGGCTTCTCCCATCATCCTGGCGCCGGAGAAGAGACACGGTCGAATAACTACTCCGCGGAAAGAGAAAGAAGGTTGTTGCCTCGTTGTTTGTTCCTGAGGAAATCTGTGAATAAGATTTCAGGTACAAGGACAAGTACTTTAAGCTACCTGGTACCTGTAACTTTACCTGGAAAAGGACTGACCGATCGATCAACGATCAAATGATCTATCTTGTCCTCCAGCTTTCTGAGACTCCCTCAGATACGTTTCAACGGCGGCAGCGCATCGTTGTGAAAGGAAGATCGACGCCGCCGACGGACGAAGAGAAAGAGGAGAATGGGTGTGAGGTAGAGTCTAGACTCTGACCGACTCGACTGGTCCAACACAGCGCGACCCTATCTAATGGACACAAGGTACCAATGTACCCCAGTGGCTGGTGGATTCTTTTGTTCTGTCGCGCTCCCAAATACTTGTGTGACCCTCCCTCTTCTGCTTCCCCTAGCTTCCTCTTCCCCGTTTTGCTCCATCATCATTCCCCTCCAGTCACGACTGGAGAAGAGGGAAAGGGAAGTATGCCGAAAGTACCATAACCTATCACACAAACCTTTGACATCCGACCAGTTTCAATCGACCAAGTCAGTCAGCAGGTGGAAAGGAAAGACGAGCTAGTTGGCACTTTGGCGGTGGCCAGTGCAATGCTTCCACTTCCCTTTCTGTCTTTCTCTGTCCCTCAGATTTTTCCTGCGGCGAATCACCGCCCGTTTCGTCACTTGCCTCGGTTCACTACATTGTATGTGATTGTGGCCCCCTTTCCCTCCGCCATTTCATCAATTTCCATCTTCTAAGACTTGGTCTATGCTCCGATCTGGTCTGATTTCGGGGTCTGGGGGCTGCTAAATTAGTTTGCTTGTTGGCATGTGAGGCAGCGAGGTAGACTAGACCTGACTATGTGTAAATCGTAGTACTACTTGTACTCATGTAACTTGCTTTGTACAGTACGGACTACTAGGCGAGTAGTTCGTTGTGGGTTGTTGTGGGCTATTGTGGGCATGGCCGAAAATCTCAATCATCATTGAACCATCATAATCATCCAGCTGGTGCCGACGTCAGATCCACATGGCCAGCGCCAACCGGATGGATCCCTGTTCGGTGCTCAGGGCTGGCTCACTCTCTGGATTTTGGTCCCCCCAATGAACCTTGGTTCAAGTTGATTTTGCCCGATGGAGAATGCCAGACGAACGGGTGGAAGAACGGCGCGTTTCCGCGAGCAAGGGATCTTGGCGCCATGTGTCCACGGTCCAGATGATCGGGTTAGCTGGTCGGCATTTGCTGCTGCGGCTGGCTGCTCTCCCTTCCATTTCATCGTGAACCTCACGTACTCTGCAAAACTGATGCATTCTATTCCGTACCCTGTAGGTTTCAAATCGCGATGGTGATCAATTCATGTTACTTCGTCCGGGTGGTGCGAAGCGAGCTGAGATGCAGCCATATACGTCATAGCATCCGGGCACTGAGCCCTGATGCAAAGAGGAATGAATGGATGTATGAATGAATGAATGATCGATTGGTCCTTGAGTTGGATTGGAGCCCATCTCGGCTATTGCAAGGCGAAGAAGTCATTTGTCGGGAAATTTACGTCATGGCTTATCCACGGACCACAGGTCTACACATGTAAATTGATCAAGGATGGTTGATGGTTGATCAATTCGAAATGACCAACTCAGTCAGCAAAATGTCCATTGTTTACATGATAGAAAGCAAGGGTCTTGAATCAACATACATTTTGATCCTTTTCCTCTTCAGTTTAGTTTTCATTGAAGCGTGCTTTCCTCAAACCGTGCTGCATGTCTTCTCTGGTCCGGATGATCTCAATGATGATCTCGATGATACCATGCGACACTATTCCAGACCAGGAAGGTCAATCATGATAATCCACGTGACTTGGATCTATGCCTGCATCGGCTGGTTATCGGCTTATCTCCAGTGTCTCCTCAGCATCCTTCATCCTTAGCTTCATACTGATACTACTAATTCAATTACTAGTTACTAGCTACTAGCTACTAGCTACTAGCTACTTAGCGTAGTACAGTACTAGAACTAGACCCAAGAACCTCAGTCCTTCTTCCACCGTGACCCTTCATATTCATTCCCCACTTCTCAATTGACTCCCTCCTACCTCGCTCGGCGATGATAGCTATCGTTCACCATCTTCTCCAGCTTCAATAGACATGAAAACTCCCATTCCCCTTCTGCTAGCAGCTGCTGGCCTTGCCGCAGCAGCACCGCCTCAACAATCACCCTTGTCGCTCACTACTGACCCCTCGGACATCATCGATGCCTCACCCTTCCTTTCGTTTCACCGCAACCTCGTCCAAATCCCCTCGGTGTCTGGCAACGAAACCGCCGTCGGGCTCTTCATCGCCGACTTTCTCGAAGCGCACAATTTCACAGTGATCAAGCAACCCGTCCCCGCCGGCAGCCAGGGAACGGACCCGACCGCCGACAAGAACCGATTCAATATTTTCGCCTACCCGTCCGCCTCGCCCTCGCAGGACCGGCCCGAGATCCTTCTCACCAGCCACATCGACACGGTGCCTCCGTTCCTCCCCTACACCCTCCATGACCACGACCACGGCAATCGATCCTCCCTGACCCTCGCCGGCCGCGGCACCGTCGACGCCAAAGCGAGCGTCGCCGCGCAGGTCTTCGCCGTCCTCGAGACCCTGAAGGAGCAACCCGAGGCCGGCCTGGGGCTTCTCTTTGTGGTCGACGAGGAGGTCGGCGGCCTGGGGATGCGCGTCTTCTCGGAGTCGCCGCTCAACCCGACGGACCCGTCGCCCTTCCACACCGTCATCTTTGGGGAGCCCACCGAGCTGGCGCTCGTCTCCGGCCACAAGGGCATGCTCGAGTTCCCGCTGGTGGCGACCGGCCAGGCCGCCCACTCCGGCTACCCGTGGCTCGGCCGGAGTGCCGTCTCCGCGCTCCTGCCCGCGCTGTCCCGGCTGGATGTGCTCGGCGAGATCCCCGCCGAGGAAGGCGGCTTGCCCGCCAGCCCCAAATATGGCCGGACGACGGTGAACATCGGTCGCGTCGATGCGGGCGTCGCGGCCAACGTGGTCCCGGCCAAGGCGCGGGCGGAGGTCGCCATTCGCCTGGCCGAGGGTACCCCGGACGACGCGAGGAAGATCGTCGCGCAAGCGGTCAAGGATGCCACCAACGGAGATGAGAGCGTCTACTGTGATTTCGAGGTGTACAGCGGAGGGTATCCGCCCCAGGACTTGGATACCGATGTCCCGGGCTTTGAGGTGATGACCGTCAATTACGGCACGGATGTGCCAAACCTAAAGGTCTCGGAGAAAGTGAAGCGATACCTATATGGGCCGGGAAGCATTCATGTTGCGCACGGGGATGATGAGGCAATCACGGTCGGGCAACTCGAAGAGGCTGTACGGGGATATAAGCGACTGATTGATGCTGCTGTTCAGCGGGGCCTCAAGTCATAGTAAATTTCAATACTTGGGAGGCGGTGGTGGTTGGTGTAGTGAGCTGTGAAAAATGGTCCCTCTTTCGTATGGGATCTACAAGACCATAAACAAGTTTCGGAACCACGATGCAAACGGTCAAAAAGTATGAAATTTGGGATATTCAAACTATAAAGAATCGCCAAGCAAGTTACCACAACAAGTAGAAAAAAATTACATCTGAGCTAGATGCTCCATCGTCTGACTCTCCTCCGCCGTGCGACTCTTCCTCGTCCACCCCGTCTTCAACTCCCCGGTGGGCTTGAAACGAGGGAAGGGGTGCGCCTCGGTGTTGAACACATTGTCCTCCAACGAGATGAACTCCCGATCGGAGAACAGCAGGTAAAAATACTTGAGCGTCTCCGCCATCCAAAAACTCTCCATATTGTCCCTGGTCGTCACAGGAAGGGATTTCGCATTCGAGAGAGAGGTGAATCCAGTGATGCGACCCGATCCTCCAGCGGCCAGTGGTTTGTCGCCTGTTTCGTGATCGAGGCCGTCTGTCTCCACGACAGCAGTGTATTTGATGAAAGACTTGAACATCTCCCAGCCCCAGTGCCGGTAAGTGTCATCTCCAGTAATACGGTACATGTAAAAGAGGGATTCCACAGTCTCGGGTCGTTGGAGGTTATGCCGGTCCATCCGCTGGATTTCAAGGTCATTAAGCCAGGTTTTGGTAGATGGGTCGTTCGGGTCAGATCGGCCAGGGATTGGGTACAAAGGCTTCGAAAGGAGAGGGAGGTCGCCTGGTGACGTGACTGGCTGGTCGTTTCTGCCAGTAACAGCCGTCGAATCCGGGTACATGTCTGCCTCCATGACTCGGGGGTCGTCGACTTTGAAGTAGGTGATTTCCGGGGCGAGGCCAGTCTCAGTAACTAGGTACGTGGCCCAGCAGGTTTTGGTCAGTTCTCGCGCCAGGCGCATTTCTTCCTCTTGTCGTTGACCCCAGTTGGGAGACTTGCGCGCCTCAGAGAGCGGTTGTCCCCCGGTCGCTCCAAGGGCGATTGTTCCGGGAAGGAAGCAGACCAAGTGGTCCATCTTGGGTGACAAGGTGCCGTCAAGGCCGTGAGGCCGCTCCCCGAGCACTGTCAAGCGGGCATTTTGCGTGTAAGTAAGCAGGTGCTTACGCATGCCAAGTAGAGCCTCATCCCACATCTCCTTGTAGATTGGCTCCTGTTCCGAAGTCTGTAGGTACTGCTTGATAAGATATTCTGGCGGCGTGTCAGTTCGAGCACAACAGTTTGGACGTGTATTCTTGCGGGACCATACCGTAGTAGGAGTCGCCTCTGCTACCGAGACGAATATTCTCGCCCTTGAATTGACCAGTTTCTGGGCAAACATAGATTGGAAGCAGGCCATCCTGCCTTTTCTGCGCGTCAATGACTTCCATGACCTTCTCAACGGAGCGCCAATACTCCGCCTCGCCTGTCAATTTAGCTAGGTATTTGAACTCTAGCTGAACAGTAGTCGCTTCGGCCGTGGAGGCCGCGCCATCGTCGATATAAGAGGGAATACCCGTCGAGGTATTCAAGTTTATGCTCGAGTAAGGGATGCCCGTGGTAGATTCAAAAGCGCCCAAGAGCCGGTCGGCCAGATCGGTCGCTTTCTCGATATACAGATCCTCTCCTGGTGCTCCTGCATCGTCGTCGTTGATGGGGGCAAGATCCGGGTAGATAGTCGAGAGATAATGGGCGGATAGCAGGCCACCGAGCATGCGAATGGTGGTTTCGAAGGTGTTCACATCATGGTTTTGATTATACTGCAGTGAGTTGTGAATCCAGCTGCGGGCGTGCTGCACCCGCGATGTCAAATTCATAATCATCAACGTGTCCAGCGCATCCACAATTATCCAACCCATACCCCCGGCGACCATATGCCGGCCATCCTTTGCAATTGGGTGATACTCGTCGTAACCTGCTCAGCAAAAACAACCATCCCAGGGATACCACGTTAGCCGGACGGAGCAGGTAGGTTTCGTGAGCCCTGTAGAACTTACCCCAGGCATTGCTCTCATAACCATCCCAGCTGACAATGAACGCGTCGCGAACCCGTTCCCGCCTCGTATCCCAATCAATGTGCTTTGAACCTGCGCTATGCCCATCATATGTTGGTTCAGAGTCGTCGAGGGTCTGCAGCCATTTCCAAAGCTCTTCGCCCTTCGCCGGATCGGGAGTGTCATGGTGAATCTTCGACTGCGACCGGGTTGAAGAACCCGAGTAGTACCACCATAGAAAAAGCGCCAACAGGCACAATCCAGCGTATATGGTTTTCCTTCGCCGCGCCCGGGGCCCTGTGCGTCGCGGGGCGAAATACGGCTTGTCTTTATACATCGGGAGGGTGCGATCGCCGGCGATCGGGGTGTTCAGGTTGATGGTAGTGGTCGCAGACGGAGAAAACCCATACCCAGGCAACCCATTAGACCCGGGACTTCGACTCGCACGCCAGTAATTGTTCTCGAATGGTTGTTGGGAGGGAAAAGAGGGATTGCTCCGCGGGGCCTGGAAAGCCATGACCATTACCGACCCGCCAAGGCCTTTGCTACTAAAATACTATATCTGTCCTCTCTTTCTCTGTCTACCCGAGCCTGAAATGTGGTAATAATAAACACAACCCCACGGTCTGAGTCTGTTTGATCCGAAACAATGATTCAATATCGTCACAGCTGGTTACAGTGTGTTTTGTTCGCTATGCTCCAGATGAATGAAGAGATGGCAATGGGCTAGCAAGGTAGGCAACCGAGTCGATTGATACAGTGCTTGGAAGCTCTAGACAGTGAGCACATGCAACAAGTGCACATGTACCAGTCAGCAAGATGCTTGAAGCACGAGATAATATGTATTATAGATAACAGGTTGCAGGGTCATGAAGAGGAAGCAAGAATGAGACAGTTTACCAACCAACCAAAAATTCCACCCGTGCTACACGGGGGAGAGGGTCCGTGACAATTGACCAATATCGGTAAATAGTTTAGTCCAAATTGATCGAGCAGAGGCGGGATAGAGAAAGAGAAAGAGGGAGAGAGAGAAGGTGAGGGTCAATGATAGAATAGATAGGTGGTTGGATTTCGTCTACCATATCAAGCAATCAGGTGAAGAACAAGTGTCCAGATGTGTCGGTAGGCTGAAACTGAAACGGTTATATCAACGTGAACTTAATAAATTAGAGTAAGTAATTAATGGTGAGGATGGCCTGGACGCGTGTAACGTCTCCGACTTTCGGGTCAAGGATGCAGATCCGCCTCTTCCTCCCTCCCGTTCGGTCAAGGTACGTATTATGAGTAAAGTCACTCGTAACTCGTAATCAAGCAACGTATTTCGGGGCCTCAGTCCGCCTTGGCGTTCATTTCCCATGCTGCTCCAGCTATGGAGTAGTAAGTCCTCATAGTAAGTAAAGTTATTTGTACACTGTACAGCATCATCTCGATGACATATTCACTAGACATCTCTTTTCCCCAGCCAGGGTTCCATTCCAGGGTCTATGTTCCGGACTATGTGGAGCTACTAGTGACTGATTCCATATCACTCCACCAAAGTCGAGTAGGATACACACACTAAACCGCGTATCCCATTAATATTCTGGGTGCGAAGAGAATCTTTGATCTACAGTTACATTATCCAGAATCAATGTCGGCGGACCGTGTCAGTGGATTTAAACAGGTTTCTAAAACATGACGGCTAAGTGCGAGGTAAAACCATTCCTCGAAATGCATTTACAACTTCTGGTATTCAAGCTTGCCCTCCAGCTTCTTCGCCTCAGCCACCTTCCGCACAGCCCGGTTGAAATCATCCTGATTAATCGCATCGCGGTAGTCCTTGATTGCAAATAGACCACTAGATCACAGTCAGTCTGGAGATCACTGCATTGATTCGAGCAAAGTAATCAGCTGGGATAGCCACTTACGCTTCGGTGACAACGTTGCGAAGATCGGCACCATTGAGGCCGTCACTCATCTTCACCACGCTCTCGAAATCGATCTCCCCGTCCATTTTGACAGTGCTAGAGTGGATCTTCAGAATCTCGAGACGACCAACCTCGTTAGGCAAGGGGATCTCGATCTTCCGGTCCAGACGACCAGCACGCAATAGAGCTGGGTCTAGGGTGTCCGGCCGATTCGTGGCCATGATGATCTTAGTCTTGCCCAAATAATCAAAGCCGTCCAGCTGATTGAGCAGCTCCATCAATGTTCGTTGAATTTCTCGATCCGCAGAGGTACCCTCTGAGAAACGTCGTCCTCCGATGGCGTCAATTTCGTCCATGAAAATGATGCAGGGCTCGTGCTCCTTGGCGTATCCGAACATCTCTCGTATCAGCCGTGCGGATTCACCAATATACTTATCGACAATAGCAGATGACACCACTGGGTAAGGAGAGCATTAGCAGGAGCGACGATCCCTATGTCTTTGAGATGCATACCTTTCAAGAAGTTGGTTTCCATTGAGCTTGCGACAGCACGTGCCAGGAGCGTCTTACCCGTACCTGGGGGACCGTAGAGCAAGACACCCTTGGGCGGCTTGATACCCACTCGTTGGAACAGTTCGGGGTTCTTCAACGGCAATTCGATCACCTCGCGTAGCTCACGAATTTGGTCATTTAGACCACCGATGCCTGCAAAGTTGATCTGACCCGGGTCCTCCAGCGACATATTGTATACCAACGGATCGACCTCTCTGGGAAGCATCCGCATAATCGTCAACGTAGTCATATCCAGGGCAACCCGGGTACCCTGCTTCAGCTTCGCCTTGTCGACCTTGGAGCGGCAACCGACAACATATCGAGGTCCTGAGGAAGCCTTGACAATGACTATAGAGGTCAGCTCTTGGTACAGAAACGGCGGCAGATTTATGACCAGCAACGTGCGCAACGAGTCCCAGATCTCTCTTCTCAAGGACACAATGAGCCAAGGTAGACCTACATCTCTCCTCGTCGAGCTGTTTCAGCACCTCCCCAATGATCTGACCAACGCTCTGTAGGGCCTTGATGTTCTCTTCAGAGATGTCGAATTCTCTCTGTAAATCCTTGATCCCCATCCGCAGAGACTTCAGTTTGGCCTCCCATTCCCGCAACTCCAGCAGGCTTCTCTTGTAGTCCTCGAGCGCCTGGTCTCTCTCGGGGTCACTGCCACTGTTCATGATGATGTCAGGCAAGACGGTGAACCGGAGACAACGATGAGTTCACAGTATTCTCCAAGCGCCCAAGAATCGAAGGAACGTTCGGATATAGGGATGATGATAGCAGGTAAACGGCTGAGAGATGGATGGTTGACGGTCTATGATTTCACACGCCTACCAAGCTCGGGGAAGCTTGTCGAGGAGCTCGGAGCCCGTAGACAGCAGGTCAGCCAAGTCACGTGAGTACGAGCATGATGGCGATTGCGAACACTACACGTGATAGATGATTGATGCCTTGGTTTGAGGGTGTAAATGTACTGTACGGCTCAACCCGGGCCCGCAGTATGAAATATCCGAGATCCCAACGGAGTAGGAGTATCAGGCATCAAGGTATCGACGAGAGCATGTTTACTCCCGGGCAACCTTTTCGTCATTACGCAATGGAAGTTTCCAGACCCTGTCGCAGCCAGCGGTCGAGGAAGCAAATGATGAGGAAAGGAATACGAACAGTCCGGCGGCTGCGGAGGAGGAAAACTGAATAATGATGTGCTCAGCAGTCAGCACTTCCCTTGAATCCATTGTAACTTGGATAGGCATTATTGTACTGCTGTGCCTAAGCATGAATTGATGTATGTACTGTACTTAGTTCCGAGGTTGGTATAGGACCTGCTCAGTATGCCCGGAGTACTCTATTTACATTTCCCCGAGGGTACGCGGAAGATCTCGCTGGAGAAGGACAAGTGAAGAGAGGAGGAAGACAAGATCGCCCCACCATTCCATGGGAAAGATTCGGAGACGAAGCAGATCAGAGGGTGAGCTTTCCCGGGGCAATTGATCATCTCATTTGCGCCTGTCTGGTCTATGAGCTCAGCTTTCAAGAAGTACGACAAGTACAAGAATCCTCTCTCTTCCGCTTGTTCCATTCATCTTCCTCTTCCTCTTCCCTCCTGACCTCCTCCTCTTCCTTTTTCTCTCCCTCGTCAATCATCATAACTTCAAAAGGTCTAATCTCCCTATTTTCAGGTAAGTCTTGATTCATTAATGGTTCATCAAATTATACTATTTCATGTCTTTCATTCTTTCCATCTTCAATTCCCCCATGTTTGCCCCTCCGCCCTTCCCCTCACCTTCCTCCCGAGTCCCTTCCATACCCCTCCATTCCCATTCTCCCTATAAATATTTCGGTTTGGGACAGCTCAACCCCGCCATCGCCAACCACCACTGCATTCAAAATGCATGCATGGTGGTGGTTGCCACCCCAATCACCATAAATACGGGGGATTGATGGAGCCATGCTCCACTCCCATGGGCTCATGTTCAATCATGTTGTGATCATTGTTATTACCGAGTACCTATGATTGTCAACGCCGCAACGGTCTGCCGTGCTGTGAGGCTGGCCCATCCATTGATTGCAATCGGACCTCTCCACCTCCTCTCCGTCAGTCATTTTGGGTGCTCGGTGAACAACAAACCACTTGGATCTCCCCCCGCTTCCTAGTCGGTCACCCACACCCAACAACAATTCAAAGCACTGGGTTTTTGCCCTGCTCGCCCGCCCCCCTTCTCTCCTTTCCTGGTCTTCCTTATATAAATATAGACTCCGGCCTCTGTTTGCCCGTTTCTTCTCCAGTCAAAACTGATTCATCCCCCACCCCCATTAGCCCATCAACATGCCTATCTCCAAGATCCACGCCCGCTCCGTCTACGACTCTCGCGGTAACCCCACCGTTGAGGTTGACGTCGTCACTGAGACTGGTCTTCACCGCGCCATTGTCCCCTCCGGCGCCTCTACTGGTGAGTAACCTTCCTGCCTTTCGCCTCTCTCCAAGTTGGAGAAACTGACAATCGGGATTAGGCCAGCACGAGGCTCACGAGCTCCGTGATGGTGACAAGACCAAGTGGGGTGGCAAGGGTAAGTTTGATAACCTTCGATTCATCACCCCCGATCTCATTTAGCTCACTTTATCTGCGTGCGTGATCAGGTGTCTTGAAGGCCGTCAACAACGTCAACGAGACCATTGCCCCCGCTGTCATCAAGGAGAACCTTGATGTCAAGGACCAGTCCAAGGTTGACGAGTTCCTTAACAAGCTCGATGGTACTGCCAACAAGTCCAACCTCGGTGCCAACGCCATTCTCGGTGTCAGTCTGGCCATCGCCAAGGCCGGTGCTGCTGAGAAGGGTATCCCTCTTTACGCCCACATCTCCGACTTGGCTGGTACCAAGAAGCCCTACGTTCTCCCCGTTCCCTTCCAGAACGTCCTCAACGGTGGTTCCCACGCTGGTGGCCGCCTTGCTTTCCAGGAGTTCATGATCGTTCCTGAGTAAGTCAACCGGAGTCGAGCTTCGACACGGATAACTCGGACTGACTCTGTTTTTCACAGGAACGCCTCTTCTTTCTCCGAGGGTCTCCGCCAGGGTGCCGAGGTCTACCAGAAGCTCAAGGCTCTTGCCAAGAAGAAGTACGGCCAGTCTGCCGGCAACGTCGGCGACGAGGGTGGTGTTGCCCCCGATATTCAGACCGCCGAGGAGGCTCTCGACCTGATCACCGAGGCTATCGAGCAGGCTGGATACACTGGCAAGATCTCCATCGCCATGGATGTTGCTTCCAGCGAATTCTACAAGGTCGAGGAGAAGAAGTACGACCTCGACTTCAAGAACCCCGAGTCCGACCCCTCCAAGTGGCTCACCTACGAGCAGCTGGCCGACCTGTACAAGTCTCTTGCCAGCAAGTACCCCATTGTCAGCATTGAGGACCCCTTCGCTGAGGACGACTGGGAGGCCTGGAGCTACTTCTACAAGACCTCTGACTTCCAGATTGTCGGGTACGTATTCTGATTCTAGAACCACCGATTTGGTTGCTAATACGATCACAGTGATGACTTGACTGTCACCAACCCCCAGCGTATCAAAAAGGCTATCGAGCTCAAGTCTTGCAACGCTCTCCTTCTTAAGGTCAACCAGATCGGTACTCTCACCGAGTCCATCCAGGCTGCCAAGGACTCCTATGCCGATGGCTGGGGTGTCATGGTCTCCCACCGTTCCGGTGAGACCGAGGATGTGACCATTGCCGACATTGCCGTTGGTCTCCGCTCTGGCCAGATCAAGACCGGTGCTCCTGCCCGCTCTGAGCGTCTTGCCAAGCTCAACCAGATCCTCCGTATCGAGGAGGAGCTTGGTGAGAACGCTGTCTATGCTGGCAGCAAGTTCCGCACCGCTGTTCAGTTGTAAATGCAGCGACAAGCCTCGCCGCACTTTCGAATTAACATTTTATCAAAACTTTGGTATCCCTTTTTAAAGGGGCTTCGCCTCACTGCGTACAGATCTGGTGGGCGGATTGCTTTTTGATCAGGGAAGAAAGACCTTGATCAATATTCATGATGACGAATATAAGGCCATTTAATGATTAGTGGCATATAATGGAGAAAAAAACCTCATTTTCTTGTTTATCACGGTGCCCAAGGTCATGAGTAGCATAGTAGCAGTTGTCGTCGTGGTGGTGATATTAGTAGAAGAAATGTTAAGTAAAAGACGATACTGTATTTACTTTGTTAAGTCACCCGTTGCGGGCCCGGGCCGTACAGCACGAGTTCCGTATTGGGCATCCCAGTGTCTCACGTGACTTCTTTGGCCTTGCCCCACGGGATCAATCAAGCAATCACTCAAGTCAGTCACTCTCGCTTTCCTACTCCTTCTCCTCTCTTCCTCGCGCTTTCACTGCCAAAAAGTCACCGACACCCCCCAGTCTCATAGACAAGGGACTCAAAGTTACTGGATTTCCGACTAGCCACGCGAGGGCGCACTCTGACCTGATTTTCCTATCTCGACCTTGAGCCATTTTTGTCCGCCATGGCCCCTTCAAAGTGGGGTATGTTCTACAAATGGGATTTTTGTCTCCCATACTACACTACCCCCTCTGCCCTCCTGCCCCTCCTTCTTGATGCCATCTCAACACCACCTTGCTTCGTTCAAGCGCACCACTGACGTCGACTTCAGATGACGAGGAGGAGAGCGTTTCTCCCCCTCCCGTTGCTGCCCGTCGCAAGTTTGACGATGAGGAAGAAGACGATGTAAGTTCTCCTTATCTTTACTTTTTGCCCTTTCTTTCATCCAAGAGAATGTTGGCCATGAAGGGGAATCGGCGGTCCCCTCCCCCTTTTCCTCTTTGCCCGAGCTTTTCGACTTCCAGTGATTAAAATCGCATTCAAAAAGGACATACCTGCAAAACACGGAGAAGACGAAGCGCTGATCAGAAATTGCAACGGTGTAGGTCCTCGACTCATGGGATGCCGCCGAAGACTCGGAGGTAGAGAGAGAAAAGGCCGCCAAGGCTGCTGAGGCTAAGGCCAAGGCCGAAGCGGAGGCGGCTGCCAACAAGAAGAGCAAGGCGCAGCGCATACAGGAGCACAAGGCGACGCGGAAGGCACAGGCAGACGCCGAGAGCGAGGAGGACAGCGAGGAGGACGAAGCCGAGCGCCGCGCCCGCCTCCGCAAGACGGAGAAGGATGCCGATCTCAAGCACGCCGAGGATCTGTTTGGCGACATCGACCTCAACCGCATGCGCAACCGCGGCGCCCCCAAGGCCGTCGTTATCGGCGACTCGACTGACCCCACCCAGGCAGTCGACCTGTCGGCCATGCCGCTGTTCAAGCCCACCACCAAGGATCAGTTCGCGCGTCTCTCCGCGACCCTGGTCCCCCTGTTGACGGTGCACTCCAAGAAGCCCCAGTATGCTCTGTGGGCCCAGGAGTTCGTCAAGCAGCTGGCCAAGGAATTGCCCAGTGGCGATGTCAAGAAGATGGCTTCCGGCCTGACCACGCTCAGCAACGAGAAGATGAAGGAGGAGCGTGCCGCTGACAAGGGCAACAAGAAGACCAAGGCCGCCAAGACCAAGGTTTCCCTCGTCGCGGCCAGAGAGAACCACATTGACTCGAACTCTTATGATGATGATGGCTTGGATGACGATGACTTCATGTAATTATTGAAATTTGGCGTGACACGTTTTCCTTTCCTTATATCATCTTCCCCCATAGCTTTCTCTTAGACTCAGGTTCATTTTCTCCGGAGCCTTAGCTAGACCGGTCTTGACATGCCTCTGACGTACATTCTTGTAAATGCGATACAAAACCATCTCCTTGTTGTTTTCCTTTTTTGTTCTAAACAGCCATCCTGCTCACATCATATTCCTGTCCGCATTTAGACATAGAACCCGAGTCCACTGCAGTGGCCATGATTCAAACGAACTGTAGGCTTTTGACTTTCAATAGAAATTTTACACAATGTAAACCACCTGCTAGGACTATGAAAATATCACTGTAACAGAGAATTCGGCAGGGTGGCGGTGAATGAAGCCGGCGACTATCATGGATTCTCGACATCAGAAAGTTCTCAGCTACTAGAAAGTCTGTGTGGATGAAAAGGTCCACGGAATTAATTAATCCGGACGGGATCATCTGGGAAGCTCAAGGCTCTTGGCATTGTGCGAAAGAAACAACAGGGGGAAAAGGGGCAGCAGTGAATCAGGAACTGGAAATAAGACATTGTATCTTGCTGGAGTGGGAATAAAGAGAGAATAAAAGAGAGATAAATTCCACTCAGCCCCTTTTCGTCACGCTCCGAATATCAAACTCCGCCGACCGACCCACACAATCCCGAAATGGTGGAAGACATGTGCCGGCCTAAATCAGTCACGCACTCAAAGCAGAGCGCCGTAAGCACTTCCAGGTACTAGCCGCACGTTCCGAGCATGCACGCCGATGACACAGCACGGGGGAATTTTGATACAACTAGGAAAGAATCCGTCGTTCAGGACTCAGGGGCAGCGGGCTGGGTCTCCTCCACCTTATCCTCGGGGGCAGCAGCAGCCTCCTCCTCGGGCTTGTCCTCTCTAGGAGCAGCAGCACCCTCGGCGTCGTTACCATCAGAAGAGGTCCACAGGGTCAGGTTGTCACGCAGAAGCTGCATGATCAGAGTGCTGTCCCGGTAGCTCTCCTCAGAGAGGGAGTCAAGCTCGGCAATGGCATCGTCGAAGGCCTGCTTAGCAAGGTGGCAGGCACGGTCGGGGGAGTTCAGAATTTCATAGTAGAAAACGGAGAAGTTAAGGGCGAGACCCAAACGGATGGGGTGAGTGGGGGTGAGATCGGTTTGGGCAACATCGGTGGCGTTCTAGGACAGATCATCAATACAGGAGATCATTAAGTAGGGCAACTGGGCGCCGGCGGACTTACCTTGTAAGCCTCGTGGGCAGCAGTAGCGGCGACCTTGCGCTTGTTGCCAGAGGCGAACTCGGCAAGATAGCGGTGGTAGTCACCCTTCCTGCGGATTGTAGATATGTTAATTCCTGCGCCATTGCGATAGCTACTTCACCCGCCGAGGAATAGACACTTACATCTTGTAGTAAAAGACCTTGGACTCGCCAGTCTCGGCCTTGGGGATAAGGGACTGATCCAAGACATCAAGGACGTCCTGGCAGACCTTCTCGAGTTCGGTCTCGATCTTTTGACGGTAATCACGGATGATGGAAACGTGCTTCTCAGAGCCCTTGGTCTCCTCCTTCTGCTCAATGGAGGAGATGATGCGCCAGGAGGCACGACGGGTACCAACCACGTTCTTGTAGGCAACGGAAAGAAGGTTACGCTCATCAACGGAAAGCTCGCCTCCGATCTAATACCAGGGGTGGTCAGCCGGGCGGACAAAGGTAGGGATTTTCACGAAAGGGGATCTCATCGATCGGAGGGGAGGGATACATACGTTGGCGACTTCCTGAAAACATAGTTAGTTACCGCATAAATTATAATTATCGGTTTGAAGACGACGTTTACTCACCTTCATGTACGTGACCATTTCTATGGACAGTGGGTATCAGCATGTCACATCGACAGAGTACGGGAATGGGAGAAGTCGTAGTGACGATCTTACCATCGTAGCGCTCAGCCTGTTCGCAAAGGCGGGCGAGAAATGTCTTGCTAAGGATAGGAAGGAGGTGTGAGTGTTGTTGAATAGGTTGATTGCAGGTGCTGAAGACAGGTCTGGATCCTTACCTCTCACGCTGTAAGTTAAGGGGGGGAGAACGAGTTAGTGGACATTCCAGTCGCATTCGAGAGTGTGAAAGGCCAGGTTAAGCATGGGTAAGCGGCAAAGATACATAGCATAGAGTAGGTATAACAGCACCAGTTCTGATGCTTACAATCAAGAGCACAAGGGAGAGGGGTCAGACACGGGGTGGGTGGGAGAGGAGGGGGGGGGGATGGAGGGACAACATACCTCAGAAGTCATACTTGGCGATCTGACACAGATAAGGTTGCAAAAGAAATTCGGGGGAGGTAGAAAACAGTTGACGAGAAAGTGAAATGGGAGCTAGAGTGTCCGAATAAAGTACGGAGGAGAGAAAATGGGATGGAATGAGGATGGAATCACGAGTGGTTTGGTAGATGTGATCTTCACAGCAACGAGTGATGGACGGTGAAGGTGACGACCAGCCAGCTTTAGCGAGAAGCGGGCGCCTCATCTGTTTGCTACGTTTGTTTGTCCCTGACCGCCTGAGGCAAGACATACTCGCTCAACTCATATTTGTAGACCGCCGCATTGCAGTCACGCGCTCTCTGGTCACATGTTGCGGCTGCTCCTTGTCACGGGATCGGGTCAACCTCATCTTGAGCTAAATAAAAGATCGACTGTGTAGAACTTACCAGTAGCCTGACTACTTAGTACACTTTGCGATCGGCGCGCAGCACCAGACTATTTATACTCGAGTCAGAAGAGACCAGATAGCGGAAATCCGACCTCTACTCAGATCCCAGACTATGGCCCGTTACAAAGAATATTCGATTTTGGGGACGGATGCGCAACCACGTTTTCCGGCGGCAACCACTGAGATGTACCCCCCTGCACGAAGCAATATATTTAATATTGATACTGTTGATCAAAGATGCATCTGACAGGCAGAGACCGCTGTCATAAGACGACCCTTTTGGACATGGGGCTTTGTCTAACACGATCCTCATCCAGGTTCTGTATACGGTGCAGCTAGACCCAGCTAGACCGATGATCTGCAATCAAAGCGACGAACCCTAGACTCGCAACTCGTGCCTTAATATGTCTTGATAGAGCGCGTCTTGACCAGGTTAACTTGGTGACATCCAGCTAGAAGATAGACCCTGAGATTATGCTTAGTCAAGCGTAGAGGGCCTCTCTAACCACCGGTACTCTCTGCCTTACAGGGCACAGGCAAAAGGACGACGCTACTTGCTTCGGCCAGAAGGCATTGGGTCTGGGTTGGGGCCCAAAATCCAATGAAGACACAGGCTTCAAATACGGAATTCACAAATGGTAGTTGATAAGCGGAAAAATCGTCTGTAGACATTAAGCGACCACTTCCAATCCCAGTCCTAGAAACCAGAACTAAGATGGAGCAGATGAATCTTGGGTGCAAGGCATCATCGTTTCAGAGTGGAGTGTCTGCGCTGTATGATGGTGGTTGACTCGTACTCATAGGTACTGTACCGTAGTCACCTCTTATTGCTCCATTAGAACTTTCCGACCCAGTACTTCGGCCAAGTGAAGTGGAGGCATAACCAATATTCACTCAGGGAAAGTTACGGTATCAGACTGGTGTGTCATTTACGCTGTCCAAATGAGCATCACGGCGAAAGTATGAGAGCGACGAGACTAACGAGGCTAAGGCCCTCTGCCGGTCGAAGCACCGCAGCGTCCAAGACGGTATGGTATGGTTCAGCCCTGCCGGTTTGGTATCGGCAATTCTGACGCCGCGCCCGCCCGGGAAAACCGAATGGAGAAGGATGGATGATGGGTCAAACTCCAGCCAGACTGGATCCAGCGATTCCAGCCAGACACAGACGCCCGCCAAGGAGAACACGTTGAAAGTACCTGAGGGGGGAACCAAGAAAAGTCGCCGCTTCCACCCAGTTCTTCTTCTTCTTCTGCACCATCATCATCACCTCTCTCAGCCTACTATGGAGTACAGTACATCAAACAATAATTAACACTATCCATCCACCAACAAACCACATTAACAGTATCGATTATCCATTCATTGACATCAGAGTTCAATTCGTATAACTTGTAAAGTCATTGCGGACACTATCAACCCGCTAACGTACCCTCGTGCTTGGTGGAGCGCAAATATTACAGTTTACTGGATCCTAACCAGTAAGTACCCTGCCGCTGTACTGCATATATATTGCACCGGGTCACGGACTTTCCACCCTTCTTCTGCTTAGGTCCTTCCCGGCTATTAACTAACTAAGGACTTAGTTATCCCAACCTTGGACTTACTTATCACTCACTCACTAAGCTCCGGGGGTTTCTGGCCACTTGGCGTTCATGTCTTGATCTGGGTTATATCCCCGATTTTCTTTCCCGCCCCCTCCTCTCTCTCTCAGTCCCCTTAATCTATTGTCTTTCCCTTTCTTTTTCTTTCTTTTTCTTTTTCTTCTTTTTACATCTTTCCCTCCTTGCTCCCACTCCTGGTCACCCTCGCGGCTATCTGGGGGTCTCCAACCAACATGGAGCAATCCTACCTCTCTTCCCCAGTGGAAGTACTCGACCATTTTAGCGTCACCGAAAGCTTTGGTCTATCGCAAGACCAAGTCGTCAAAGCTAGACAGAAACATGGCCCTAACGGTAGGTTGCCACCATGTCAGCGCTTTGTGGCCCCAGAGAAGCTGTCACTTTTTGGAACATGCTAATGCCAATCGTGTCATCCAGCCCTTGCGGAAGAGCCACCGACACCTCTCTGGCAACTCGTTGCAGAGCAATTCAAAGACCAATTGGTTCTCATTCTTTTGGGATCTGCTGCCGTGTCATTCATACTGGCCCTTTTTGAGGAAGGTGACGATTGGTCTGCCTTTGTCGACCCGGTTGTGGTATGTTGCTAGAATGTTCTCTTAAAACTGCACTTTGGTGGGGACGCCACTAACACCCTGTGCTGTACACTAGATCTTGACCATTCTGATTCTCAATGCTGTGGTTGGTGTCACTCAAGAAAGCAATGCAGAGAAAGCTATTGCTGCTCTTCAAGAATATTCCGCCAATGAAGCTACAGTGGTGCGTGACGGCAAAACCCAGCGCGTCAAGGCGGAGGACCTGGTTCCCGGAGATATTGTCCACGTCGCGGTTGGTGACCGTGTCCCGGCGGACTGTAGACTGCTCGCTATTCACAGCAACAGTTTCCGTGTGGACCAGGCTATCCTTACCGGCGAAAGCGAGAGCGTTGCCAAGGATGCTCGCATCATTCAGGACAAGCAAGCGGTCAAGCAAGATCAAGTTAACATGCTCTTCTCGGGTACAACCGTTGTGAATGGACACGCAACTGCTATCGTTGTTTTGACGGGTGGATCGACGGCCATTGGTGATATTCATGAGAGTATCACCTCTCAAATCTCGGAGCCGACTCCCTTGAAGCAGAAGCTCGATGACTTCGGTGACATGCTAGCTAAGGTGATCACCGTCATTTGTGTCCTTGTCTGGATTATCAACATTGAGCACTTCAACGACCCGTCCCACGGTGGTTGGACTAAGGGAGCCATTTACTACTTGAAGATTGCAGTGTCCCTGGGCGTGGCGGCTATTCCGGAAGGGTTGGCGGTGGTTATCACTACATGTTTGGCTCTTGGTACACGCAAGATGGCTCAGAAGAATGCGGTTGTCCGTTCACTTCCGTCGGTAGAGACACTGGGTAGCTGCAGTGTGATCTGCTCCGACAAAACCGGAACCTTGACCACCAACCAAATGAGCGCCGAGAAGATTGTTTACCTCAACGAGACTGGCCATGGCGTCGAGGAAATCGATGTTGAAGGTACGACTTTTGCTCCCGAAGGCAAAATCTCGCTTCTGGGCAAGGAATTGCAAAACGTTGCTGTCACTTCATCTACCATTCGGCAAATGACGGAGGTCATGGCTCGCTGCAACAGCGCAACCCTGGCCCATGATGCTAAGACTGGCGCATTCTCCTGTATCGGCGAGCCCACTGAAGGTGCTCTTCGCGTTCTGGTCGAAAAAATCGGCACAGAGGATTCTGCTATCAACGCTAAATTGCTTCCGCTTCCAGCTGCCCAAAGGCTCCATGCCGCAAGTGCTCATTACGAAGCTCGCTTGTCCCTCAAGGCAACGTATGAATTCTCCCGTGATCGGAAAAGTATGTCGGTTCTCGTCGATACCGGAAAGGAACAGAAGCTCCTGGTTAAGGGTGCACCGGAGTCCATCTTGGAGCGCTGCTCCCATGTACTTCTTGGTACTAACGGAAATCGTGTTTCCCTGACCAAGGATCACCTCAACTGCCTTTCTGAAGAACTAATTGGATATGGAAACCGTGGTCTTCGTGTGATTGCACTAGCTAGCGTGGACACTGATGGCAACAACCCTCTCTTGCACAATGCCAAATCCACGGACGATTACGCTCAATTGGAACAGAACATGACACTTATCGGCTTCGTTGCGATGCTGGACCCTCCTCGGGTGGAAGTCGCTGCCTCCATCAGAAAATGCAAGGAGGCTGGTATACGTGTTATCGTTATTACTGGTGACAATCGCAATACTGCGGAGTCCGTTTGTCGTCAAATTGGTGTTTTCAGTGAAGATGAGGATTTGAAGGGTAAAAGCTTTACCGGAAGGGAATTCGATAGCCTGTCGTACAACGAAAAGCTCGATGCTGTCAAGACGGCGTCTCTGTTCTCACGAACTGAGCCTAGCCACAAGTCCAAGCTCGTTGACCTCCTGCAATCCTTGGGCCACGTTGTCGCGATGACCGGAGATGGTGTCAATGACGCCCCCGCTCTAAAGAAATCGGACATTGGTGTCGCCATGGGCACAGGAACGGACGTTGCTAAGCTTGCCGCTGACATGGTGCTGGCTGATGACAACTTCGCGACCATTACCGTGGCTGTTGAAGAGGGTCGTTCGATCTATAGCAACACGCAGCAATTCATCCGGTATCTCATCTCATCGAACATCGGTGAAGTCGTCTCTATCTTTCTGACTGCAGCCTTGGGCATGCCGGAGGCTTTGATCCCTGTGCAGCTTCTGTGGGTTAACTTGGTCACCGATGGGTTGCCGGCCACAGCCCTCTCGTTCAACCCTCCTGATCACGATGTCATGAGACGCGCCCCCCGAAAGCGTGATGAACCTCTGGTCGGCGGCTGGCTCCTTTTCAGGTACATGGTGATTGGTACCTACGTCGGTGCCGCTACTGTATTCGGCTATGTCTGGTGGTTTGTGTACAACCCTGAGGGGCCTCAGATCTCATTTTGGCAATTGGTAAGATTCGCATCCTCGCCTCTTTCCCTCATCTACTTGACGGACCTTCTAATCTATTGTCACAGTCTCATTTCCACAAGTGCTCCTCTCAGTTCCCCGAGATTGGTTGTGAGATGTTCACCAACGATATGTCGCGATCTGCATCTACTGTGTCGCTCTCGATCCTCGTCGTGATTGAGATGCTCAACGCCATGAACGCCCTCTCCTCCAGCGAGTCACTCTTCACCTTCGGCCTGTCGAATAACCCGATGCTCGTCTATGCGATCATCCTCTCCATGTCGTTACACTTTGCGATCCTCTATGTTCCTTTCTTGCAGGGTCTGTTCTCTATCCTGCCCTTGGGCTGGAAGGAATGGCAGGCGGTCCTAGCTATCAGTGCTCCTGTTATGTAAGTGATTCCTCCGTTTCCCTTGGCATGCAATATCCTCTCTGACCGGTTTCAAGCTTCATCGACGAGGTTCTAAAGGTGATGGAGCGCCGCTTGTACAACAACATCCCCGCAGTCGCACCTGTGGAACTCAATGGCAAGCCTAAGAAGGCGTGAACGATTTGTTGATGAAGTGATGACTGAGATGTCGGTGATCGCCTTGATGATATATAGATTTCTTGTCTCTCCATATTCTACGTGTTTGTTGTTTTGCCGTTGGGCAGTTGATGGCATATACCTATACCTTTGGATGGCTGGGGGCGTATAGAGAAGGATGATGCGGATGTCTACAGCGATGAGCCTAGCGAAGTGAGTTCTGTTCCATGTATCATCATGTGGACACTGTGCCTAGACTATTTCTCACCTGTTCACTTGCAATCGATTGTTCTCCTGCTTACGAATTATTTTTTTTCTTTCTTTTTTTTACCAACCGAGTCCGTTCAAGATAGATGAAAGTGTCAGATGTATTATTTTCCACTGAGCAGTATGGAGCGGAGCGTATGGCTTGAAGACAAACAATGCAATCCCGTGACATGGATATATGGATGGTCTTACTTTCCAAGTACTGTCTGTCCTGTCCTCGACCCCCTCCTTTCACCCTAGTGTCTGACTAGCCTTAGTTCACCTCAATGACCACACCGCCATGATAGGTGATCAAATAGGTTGAATTGAGACCACCCGGTTCATCATGAATTTCAGCCTAAATTTCAATTGCGGGAAAACCGGGGCATCGTGAGAATGCCCGCTGCAATCTTGTCCTCTCAATTCTGACCAACTGGAACATTCCCCCGGATGATTTGGCCTTGTCCCCCAACCCCCTCCATTTGCTTATTTCCCCATTCTTGATTCTGTGGAGAGAGTCCGGGGAAATGGTGAGAAGGGACCTGGGCTCAGAGAGATGCAATTCAAGACTATTGTCGGTGGAGAAGCCACATACATACCCCTCCTTCCCTCCCTCTCTCTTTAGTGGCTTTGTCGTACAATCCCAATCACCTACTTATCCGCAAGATATTGCTCTGTGCATGCCCTGTTTGCTTCTCTCCTCTCTTGTCGTCTTCTCCCTTTCTCAGGTAGACTGCTTTCTTCTTATCGCGCCCACATGGGGATCATGCAATTCCTGAAGACTCGGGCTGGGCTCCGGGTCGATAATAGCAAAACCACCTCTGCTGCCACCCTTACGTTGCGCCAGAGTATCTGGCCCTTGGCTCTCGTCACCATACTCTTCTTTCTCTGGGTGAGCCTTCTAGAGCAAGATATGAACATATGTAGTGGTAAGCGCTGACATACTTGCGCTGCAGGGATTCGCCTATGGCCTACTAGACACACTTAACAAGCATTTCCAGAATACCATGCACATCACTCGTACACGTTCTTCCGGACTCCAAGCAGCTTACTTTGGGTCAGCATTCTCTTTCACTAATATGCCTCTGTAAGAAGAGGGCACTATGGTTAACAACTTTAAGTGCTTATCCACTGGCGTCCCTTGGTTATGCGAACTACATGCTCCGTCATTTCGGCTACAAGACTGTTTTCATCTTCGGGCTGACTCTCTATGGGATCGGCGCTCTGTGCATGTGGCCCGCAGGCTTGCATCGTTCATTCGGAGGCTTCTGTGCAGCCACTTTCGTTATTGGCTCCGGCTTGGGGTCTCTGGAGACGGCTGCCAATCCATACATAACTGGTGAGTGGAATATATGTGAACCCCTTAAGCTCCATCCTTTCATGGTTTGAGCGAGGAATGAGGAATGATGACTAAAATGGGTTTCTAGTCTGTGGTCCACCCAGATACGCTGAACTGCGAATCAACCTTGCCCAGGCCTTCAACGGTATCGGAACCTGCGTAGCGCCAGTGCTAGCTTCATATGTCTTCTTCACCTCCGTGGGTGACGATGTCAATGCCCTCAAGCGCGTTCAGTGGGTCTATCTCGCCATTGGCATCTTTGTCTTCATCCTCGCGGGCATTTTCTTCATCTCTTCGATTCCCGAAGTGACCGATGAGGACATGGCCTTTCAGGTTGCCGAGACACACGCGGACGAACAGGAAAAGCCACTCCGGAAGCAATATAAGCTCTTCCATGCCACACTGGCACAATTTACTTATACAGGCGCACAAGGTATGATCCCATGCCGGCATACATATGCTTGCCTAATCTGGAGCTCCACCTAATCTTTTCCTTCGACATACATCAGTTGCTATCGCAAGCTATTTCATCAATTACGTTACCGAGACCTGGCCTGGAACATCTAGCGCCACAGCTTCCAAGTATCTTGCCGGTGCCCAGGGTGTCTTTGCGGTTGGTCGCTTCGCCGGTGCCATTATCATGAGATTTGCAAAAGCCCGTTGGGTGTTCTTAGTCTATCTCTCCTGCACTGTTGCTTTCATCGCTGCTTCGATAACGCAACATGGCCGGACAGGAGTCGGTACGTCCCACCTCGCCTCTCATGTTCTATTTCTTTGCCCCAAGGCACACATGCGTCGTAAATAGGCCCCTTGTCTCTTGACCTCTCGTCCAGCATTACCTCTGCCTCCTCTTTCTTCCTGCTCTTCCTCTCATACCCCGGCTCTGCCGCGGAGGATGCCGAGCTGACTAACAACAATGATATATTCACCAGCAATGCTCTTCTGCACCCTCTTCTTCGAATCCGTCTGCTTCCCAACGATCGTCGCGCTTGGTATATGCGGCTTGGGTAGGAACTACAAGCGGGGCTCCGGGCTCATTGTTGGCGCTGTCTGCGGCGGAGCAGTCGTACCTCCAATTCTCGGTCGAGTGGCGGACGCACGGAACACGGGCTTTGCTATGATCGTGCCGACCTTGTTTTTCGTAGTTGCGTTGTCGTATGCCTGGGCAGTGAATCTCATGCCTGCGTACCGCGAAACGGTGGACAGGGTTTACTCCAGTGGTGTTGGGCTTGGAGAGGAGAATGTCATGACTAAAGATGTCGAGGATGGGACCACAGCCAAGAATGGATAGTGAAAAGGATTGGAGCAGTTTTACACAGCAGTGGACGCATTTCGCTCATACCGTGATTCAGGGTCGGCATTTTATGTTTGATCTACCTTTATATCTTCAATGCACGGGGGACCGTGATATATACTTAGTGCCTGTTACTGGAACTAAGCCACACGTGGCTCCGTCATTATCCTGTAAACAAGGGCTGTGGAAACTGATAGACTGAACATCTTGCAAAAATTCCAGGCACAGTCAGAGACACATGGGCAGATCTCTGACAAAATATGTATGTAGGTGAGTAGGTAGATATGTGGAGCAAGATATCACATTATAATACAAAAGAAACCGGCGCGAAGTGCGTGGTGAAAATGACGTGGGGCGTGCTTTGAGAATGCAAAGGCAACCCCCGAAAGGTAATGGGAAAAAAAAATCTGGAAAGAAGAATAGGAAAATGAGGGTTTTAGCGTACAAGAATGACCTTCCCAGGCTTGTTTATCATTGCGTTGCCATTTTGTCGAACATTCACAGATTGAAGATTGTCCAAGAAGGAAAAGAAACACAGAAAATCAAAAACTGGCCCGCAGAGACGCGAAAGGGGGTATAAATATGATGAAATATGCAAAGAGAACAGATAGAATTGAAACATGCCAAGTGAAATCTAGTATGTCCGGCTGGTGTTGCCTGAAGGCTTTGACAGCAGTCTCATTAAAGGTTTGCATCAGACACAGTGATCTCTATTCGGGAACCGTTGAGAACGGCGGCGTTGTCAATGAGGATGAGCGGGGCGGGCGAGGACTAGCATCAAAGTCTGGGGCAGGGGCTAGAGCGGGTTTGCGAATCGGCTCAGGAAGCGATCCGTCCATATGCTCAAGTCCAAGGTAATCGTCCGGTTTTACCAGATCAACTGGTGATCCTGGATCATCCTCTAGGCCGCTGAAGGTATCCACCTCCTCGATATCTTCTTCTAGATCTTCTTCGATAATTTGACTCTTCCGTGCTGCAGGCCGAACAGCATTCGCAGCAACCGAACCCTCAGTACCATAATCCGCTTGAGTATATTGCGGAGCAGGCACACCACTAGATACCATCAAGTTTGCAGTATGAATCATAGGGCCCTTGAATGCGGATCGTTTGCGACGGGCAAATACAAGGCTTGAAGAAGGAGAATAAAGTAGCGGGGTCGGGGCTGCCTCGTTGAACACCGATTGGAGTCTCCCATTGTGATCGTCGATGTCCCGAATTCCAGTATGCGTACCTCGTACCAAGCGAATATTGCTTGGGAAACGAGCAGAGGCGCTTGGTGTCGTGGGCAAGACTTTCACAGAAGAATGTGGTGATTTGGTGATTCGAGCGGTCGGTGTCGAAGTCGAACCAATGCTATTTGAGGATACGGATGAGGCCTTAGAGTGGGTATGGGCATGGTGAATGCTGCGGATAGACGAGACAGACGAAGATGTTGACTTGCGTCCACGCAAGCCTGCAGACGACCGTCGATAAGAGCCCCTTGGAGTTATTGGGGAGGGCGACAGGGAATTTCGATGTGTTTGACCTGTACTAAGTGGTCGAGGTTGCCTAGGAAATGAGTGACGATGGTTCGGATAGGAGGCACTGCTTGGAGCCAAGCTGCTAGCATTCGAAGAGCGTTTCACCTGGGTCGGTGTCGATAAGTCATCTTGGTGTCCAATGGTGGCAGATGGCGATGTCGGTTTCTTTCCAGCCTCTTGTCCTTTTCCTGGGCTTAATCTTTCCGAAAGAAATTTGCGATGCCCACCTTGGGCACTCGTAGCCTTTGCGTGCGGTGACTTGGCCCTCTTTGCAGACTCCACAAACCAGTGCTTGAGAGAGGCCAGCTGACTTATGATCGGATACTGACGGCGACCAGTACGCCTTCTGAAAAGGCCGTTGTGTTGCGCCAGTTCCGGTTGCGAAGCGCTGGCGTGCAAGGTGCTCGGCCGCCGTGCTTGATCTTTGGGAGGCGGTACGGGACGAGGTCGAGTAGAACTAGCGGAGCGAACAGAGTCCTTATCAATGGGCGGCGGAGGCACGCTAGAATCTGGAGACTGCACGGGAGCTGGCTCAGGAAGCATGGGTAGTTCTGGTACAGTGAGCTGGGATGGTAAGCTCCGCCTGTTCCTACGTCCACGTTCATGGAGAGGGCCATCAGATGAAGCGTGCCCCTCCTCATCCACTTCAACTAAGGCCGCGGAAATCTTTTCCAACCGACTGCTCGCTGCGCTGAGCCGGCGAATGTTTTTGGCCTCAGCCTCACGTTCTCGGCGTTTACGCTCCCTTTTTCGTTCTTTGCGTTGCTCTTTTTCTATCAGCAATGCCCACCAGCCAGCGAGTGGGTCACATCGTTGAGAGAGGACGCTTTCCACAACATCATCGATGTTCAAACCCGCACTTTTCATGCGCTGCAATGTTGTCTTCTCGAGCGGAGTTGAAAATGGCGCCGGACGTGGGATCTTCAGAATCGCCAGCTGTTCCGAAGCAAACTCGGCGAGAAATGAATGCCCGAGAATTTCACCTAAGCCCGGCCGAATCAAAGGTCGCTTTGACAAGAGCAGATTGATGAGGGCTTTGGCATCCTCGGGAAAATTTTCATTGTACGCCGGCTCATCGTTGAGGATGCGAGCTTTGGTGACTTGATCATCATCGTCGTCGAACGGAAGTTCGCCCGCAAGTAAGGCGTATAGAATGATTCCTAAGCTCCATACATCCACTTTCTCGCCGGCATATTTCTCCCCCTTTAGCATTTCGGGAGCACTATAGCATATTGTGCCACAAAATGTCTGCAGGTAGCTTGCCTTTCCCTCATATTCTCTTGTGAAACCGAAGTCACAAAGCTTGACATTTTCGTGCTTGTCAAGCAGGATATTCTCTAGTTTGAGATCGCGGTGTACACAGGACTTGCTGTGAACATACGCCACAGCCCCGACTAATTGTGTGAATATCTTTTTGACTTTCTCAAGGGGAAGTGGGCCATGTTGAAGGAGATGATTGTACAGCTCATCACCTACCAGTGTCAAAAATCATAGATCGCAAACAATCCAGGCTAACCTACCTGGACAATATTCCAGCACTAGCCAAACCAGATTTTCTGTCACAATAACTTCGTAGAGGCGAGCGATATGGGGGTGAAGGAACTGACGATGGTGATGAATCTCGCGCGCCAGGTTCCTGTCCTCCTTACTCGAAGACTTGAGTACGACCTGAATATAACATGCCTTAATACATGCTTCGATTGCCTGCATAGTTGAGGAGACCTACCTTAGAACCATTAGTCAACTTATGAGAGGCGAGGTAGACCTTGCCGAAGGAGCCTTTTCCTATTAACCGCCCAAGTGTATAATTGCCTACAACACGGAGGTCTTTCGAGGAGAATTCCCTACGATCATCAAGTCAGGTCAGCAAGGTTGTCGGGGTTCTGACAAGGTAGGCACTCACTCTAATAATTCATTGTATGACTGGGCAAGCTGTCAAGTCGCATGGAGTTTCCATTAATACCAGGCACAGATCATTTTTGGAGGGAAAAAAAAAGGGGGGGGGCGGTTCTCCAATGAAAAGTATGTAGTGATAGCAGCTCTCCCCACGCAGAGGCGTTGTCATCAATAATGATATGCTGGGCAGGCACGCCAAGTAGCGACTCTACATACCTTTTCCTTTTGTTTCTGGGCTTGGACCTCCGCTCTTGTCCTAGGGGGTGGCATGTGTTTCAAGCGTTTATCTCCGCCTAGCCGGGAAATGTCCGGTGAGCTGAGAAGTTTGGAGAATTGTATCGATCGGCTGCCTGAGAGACTAGACTACCAGAAAACCCATCCAGCAGGCTATGTATCGTGAGAAGGTTGCAAGGTTGAACTAAGGTTCGACAATGAGGACGGAGTTTAGGCAAATCGTAACTCGCAGCCGCCACGGGAAGAAGTATGGAGGAAAGCTAATCGAGACAGGACGTTCAGAGCATTCGGGAGGGGGAGAGATTATTCGAAGTTGAAGCAGAGAAGACGACGAGAATTGAAGCTTGGTTCAATCGTAGTTGATATGGTAAAACTCGAGGCGTCGGGGAAAAAAGAAAAGAAAGTAAATTGGATCAATATCCGCAGTCGCCGAAAGCTGATCGGGCCCGGAGACTAAAAAAGGATGACGGAATGGGGCTAGACAGAAAAGACAAGAAGTCAGCGAAGCTGTGCCTAACCCGACAATGTTGTATGAGGATTTGACCAGTGCAACAACCAAAGAGAGAATTACTAACGAACAGCAGGAAGGATAGGCCACTGGGGGAATGACTTAGAGTAGAGGGCCTATTATGCCAGGCAAACACATACCAGACAAAATAGGTACTTGCTAGTAGTACAAGTAGTCGGCGTGGGACTCGGGGAAGAAGGGGGTTGGGGGGAGACGACTGCAAGGTCGAAAGGGGAGAGAGGAGAGAGAGCAAGAGTACTATGTGAAGATTGAAATGCACCGAGTCCCAAATGAATAGTGAAGTTCAGTCCACCATTGAGGAGATGGGGGGGGGGCGGGGGGGGGG
>NW_017962982.1:1639437-1739086 GCF_001890905.1 Aspergillus aculeatus ATCC 16872
GGGGGAAGGAGGGACAATATACTCAAAGTTAATGAAGTGAAGGAGAGAATCAAGAAGAACAGTGGGCTGAGGCGGGCTTTTTTTTCCGGGCTTGCAATGATGAGGGGAAGAGACGAAGAAGGAGAGAGAGAGAGAGAGAGAGAGAGAGAGAGACGAAGGAGCGAGGCACTGACGACAGCGGGCAGGCAGGGGGGGGGGATAACTATGTGCATAACCGATGATTAAGAAGCTAGCTAAATACCTAATTAAAGTAGTTTACTTACCTAGTAGTTTACTACATCAGTCAATACGTAACTCGACTCGACTACTTTGCTCCTACACAATAGCCAATCTACAGGCAAAATCTTGAATCGATTGATTTGAGTAACTTGACATATACTTAAGAATAAAGAATCGGAATTATATGCCTACTGCTCACTGCTCTGTTCTTATCCTACTCATCAACAACTCACTTGAGTGTTCGTCTATTTAGTAATACTTCTCCATTCTTAGCCGTCCGCCACAATTTAGCCGGGTGGGAACGTGGTCTACTAAGTTACTGGTGCCATGGCATTTATCATCATTATGCAATGACCTCAACGTGCAAGCCAATATGTATATAGAAGTAAACAAGCCTCTTGGCTTGTCTTTGCTCAGATCAGTCCTTCCTGCTCCCAAATGACTCCTTCCGCCCCGTGTCTGACCTGGGTAGCATCTGGGGTAGGTACATACGGTACTGTACATGTACAGTAAGTTAGAGAGGACTCGACTTGACTCGACTCAATTCGAATGACTTAGTATCTACGGAGTACGGAGTACCTAGTATAAGTTACTAGGCCCATAAGTGGTATAGCCTAGGTTGCGCAGCGAGTCAGACCTCATTCCAACCCCTGAAGCCAAACCGTTTTCAACACATCATCTCATCATTCGCAACGGCTAAACTACCCGGCAGTCGTTCCTTGCAAGTTTAATTTCCCTCTCTTGGACTCGAAGTCACTACCTACGCCCGTACAGTACTTGATTCAGCCAGTATTTGCTCCAACTTACTACACTATGGTTCACATCCACACTGCGAAACCCCTTAGACTGAACAACCTCAACAATCAAACCCCCCACCCCCCACCCCCTTCGCTCCCCTGCCCTGACCAAAATCAATTTGAAACTGCTATTTGCTTCCCACCTAATTCGCCACATATACAATTGTGGCCAATGGTTTCCACATCATACCATCATTGTCTTTTGCGGCACTGATTGTATGACAATCGCATCTTTCCGAGTCACATACTCGGTCGTCAAGACCGCCAGCGAATATCGAAATCTGGAGCAACTAATGAACGTGCTGGAGCTAGGGCGAGGTATCTCGTCCGTTGATTTATATACCAATCGTGGGTAGTGAAAGTGGCCCACGATCAGGGGCACTGTCCCTCAGCACCCCGATATCTTGTCCGCTAGTCTAGTGTCTAATGGTTCAAATATTCTCTTGCCACCAGGGAAGAGAGTGCAGGTGGTTCACTGCCCGTTGGCTGATACACAGCGCTGGATCAACATCGTCCAGCCCTTCTTCGCCTTGAAACGCAAGAGCCACCAGGCCAAAGTAGGAGTGTAGAAGGTCTGTAGGGCGGTAACGGGTGAGTGGGAAAAGCCGATTAAGAAACTTTGCACAGAGCAAACTCACCAGGTGGTTCCCCAACGCCTTTCCCAAATCCCCCAATGATGTGCTGCGTCTTGTCCAAGAGATATTGGCGGTTCCGATCCGCGTCGACCAGCGCTAGCCGGTCCATCATCTGGGCGCAATAATCAAATCAGATAACGCCCATTGAGTATTAAGACACAGGGTTTCTCACAGCCAGAGTCGCCAGATTCCAGAAAGAATAACATGTGTCGGCGTTCTTGTTGCATCGGCCATTAAAGCCGGCCCATCGCAATGACTCCTCTGTTGGCGGGAAAAGGGCAGGGAGTTCATCCACCTCTGTTTCAGGGTTGACAACCTGGCTTGCCGCTACTGGTAATGGTTTCTGACCCTCACTAGTCTCACACTTTTCGTCGTCCTCATCAGACTCTTCCTCTATTTCACCAAGCTCGGCCGTCTGTCGGGAGATCAACCAACGGACCAAGGACTCGAACTCCATCGCACCAGGTGAGAGAACTGCTGGCAGGGGATGATTCCTCTCCATTCGACTTAGAAAGGACAAAGCGCCCATCGCGCAATAGGTATGGCCGGCTACAACCCGGTCAGTCGGGTAGTCGATATCAAGGAGATATTGAGAGATTCAAACGTACAGTGAGCTTCGCAAAATGGTGCTTCTCCCATGCCACCGTCATAAGCCTGAAAGTACCATGTAATTAGCAAGCGCATTAAATTGTGGTAAGGTATGTGTGGACTGTGCGGTTAGAGGATCGCAAATGTATGTCGGAGCCCTAACCTGACAAGCCTGAACGAAGGCTGCCATCTTGGATACATCGATATCACTCAACCCCTGTATGTCTGTGCCACCAAGTCCCCGTAGGATATACCTCGTCCCTGCCGCGCAGCAGCAGAAACGCAAGTCCCCACCTCCCTCGATCTTGCCTCCAGGCCCTAACACTTCGCCGAAACTGCCGTTCTCGCGCTGCAGCCGAGGGAGCCATTGCAGACATTCTATGCGCTTCACCCGTGATAGATCATCGCCCAGGATAACCAAGATGACAAGCGCAAAGAACGTGGACGGCACATTGGCTGGATCCCAAGCTTCATTCAGTGGCGATCGAGAGACCACCCCAAAATCTGTCCCCGTGAAACCTCGAAAGCCCCCTGTAGGCACCTGGCAGTGATAGATCCAGTCGATATACCCTTGTCGCTCTTCGGAGGTGGTCTTGTCTTGGAGTACGCCTAAAAGGTCGAGGCCGGCAACAGTGAAGAAGGCGAGAAGCATGCGATTGGAGTCATTGGATGTGTAGGGTTCTGGAAGAAACGTTTTGAGGCAACGGAGGAAGTACTTGACGTGACGTTCCCTGTTGAAAGTGATCTCAGTCATGTTGTCAGTCTTGGTCGGTCCACGAACCTTCCTGGGTTCGGGTGCGGGGAGTTCGGTTAAGGATCCTCGGAGGTGGACATTCAGAACCTGCAGTAGCTAGAGAATAAAATAGAAGTAGAACAACAGACAGTATTCAAAGACAATTTGAAGGTCTCTTTCCATCGACTCGATGATCTCGCATACGCACGGCTGACCCCATAACGGACTGCTTTCTTCCTCGACTGATCCGTCGGCGAGCGGAACTTCGATTCAGGGCGGCCCCACATCCGGCGGACGAATTCCCCGTGCTCCTGTCGACGAAACATACAACTACGTGTGTACAATACAGCAATCACACACCCCAGTATGTCAGGAGGTAATCCACTCCATCGTTCACACCATTGACAACCTCTACCACGCCCACTTGAATGTGCTCCCGATCACAATAGCCTGCCATGGGCTTCATGTCCTCCAAATTCCTCATACAGGCGCATGCCTTTTTGCTAGTCTTCCTAGCCATCCATTTGATGAGGTCACCAGCAGTTATCACAGACTCCGACGTCGTATTCATGCTAGGAGAGCTCCTGCAATTGGTAGTTACATCATTGCCCCTACAAGCCCCCCGAGTCTGAAGAACATGTAGTTGCTAATGAATTCTCTTTACCTCTGCTGGCTAGGATGCATCTCCATCGTTCTCCCGTCCTCAATCCCCCTTTGCCCTGTGCGGCATCCTTCTGATCGTCGATGCCCTGGTCGACTACATCCTTGTTTCCAAAATCCCGCAGACCAATGAAGTCCTCGCAATGGCTGAGGCTGCACGGTCTCAGGCTCCGAGCTCTGTGGCAGGGGCTATGCGCGCGAACCCCTTCATGGCTCGGCTCGGCTCGCTCTACTCGGAAGTCTGGACGTTCCTTTCCGCCACACGCTTTTGTGTCTTCTTCGCCGTCTCATTTTTCATCTACCAAAGTCAGCCGTCTGCGAGCGGTATCATGGAGGGCTCAGGGGCTGCGTCTGCATTGGCACAGCTTAAGAACCGGGCAATTTTCACATTCGGGTTTATGGAGATGATGTTCTGGCTCTGGGTGGGTTTTTCCCTCCCCTTCTCTATATTTCCTTCTCCTGCTGCGGAACTAAGTGCTGGCTTTGAGGGCGTCTTCCCTGTGATTTGTACGAGACTTGCACTGCACGTATGAGACTGATAAATCGTGCTAGATATTCGTTACTATCCGGGAGGAGAAACAAGCAGTGGCTTCACGGTTTGTAGAGCGTGATCAATAGCTTTTCTATCTTTGGCACATACAAGGCACTGCTAGGAATGTAAGTGCCTCGTGGCAGCAAAACATGCTCGAGTTCGCACCCCACATATCACAATGGTTGATGGTCTCCTTCGGGCTGCGCCAAACGGATTCATTTCTCAGAACTTGAAAGTCCAATGTGAGACTAGGATTGAAGCAGGTATCACATCGAGAAGATGGCCGCGGGGGAACATGACAAAGTCATCCCGCCAAGCCTTCATCCGAGATTGTTATGTCAATGTACGTACATTATCCCTAGGCAAGAAATGCAAGGAGAGCCATGCCGACGGCCGCAAAGATACTGGCGTCAGCATACGGCGAGAGCGGGACACCGCCACCCGTGGCAGTAGGGCTACTCCCAGTGTTTGTATCGACAGAGGTCACTGGCTGGGTGTTCCCCGATGTAGACTGGGTCTTCGTGCCTGTGAAGGTGGTAGTGGCAGAAACAGTGCTGTTGCCGGAGGAATTGACGGGAGAAGTGGGGGTAGAGGCGCTGGTGGCATTTGTCGAAGTGACCGAGTTGGCACAGCTCGCACTGCTAGGCAGATCTGTCACACCAGCACCGTCGCAAAGCTGTACTGCGAATCCGAGAGCAGCTGGGAGGGTGTCAAGGTTCGTTAGCGAGTGATTTATCATCCGGTGTGATGTTCCAAGAGTATGTGAATCCTACGTATCAGATGGGAAAGAAGTGCAATGTACCTTTTTCGTCCTGAGGTGAGCAGGATTTGGCAACGCAGCAGGACATATCGCTGATGAAAGATTTGGTGCCGCAGATACAGCCAACGTCAATAGACTGACAGGTCTTGGGGATAGCGCCAGTAGCACATTCTCTCTTGACTCAGTACATAATGTTAGGGGGCGTTTAGACAGCGGCCAACATGAAACCGGATGTCACGACGGCTCTAAAGGATCTTGCACTTACAGCACATGCTGGGAGACTGTCCATGCCTTGAGCCACAACCGAGATCAGGCCGGCGAGGAATGTGATAGCTATGTAGTAGAACTTCATTTCTGGATCGCAAGTGCGTAATGCTGACGACGCGGGGATTAGCTTCCAAAAGGGATATCAGAAGAAGGTCGCAGGCCGAAGAGATGAAGGATTGATTGAGGAGAAGAAAGAGGATGAAGAGGGAGCCAGGATTCCAGTAACACCAGAAGAAGCGAAGGAAGAAAAGCTACGTAGGGCCGCGGGCGCTCATGCTCCTTACTTCTGAAACCTGTGAATAACTAGGCTTTGTAATATTGCTAATAAGTAACCACAAATTTCAGGACAGAGTTTAATTATTCAACTGTTATACTACTGTTATCCTCTCTACACCAGATTGTTACACTGTCTAACATTATCATCACAAGAGATCACAAGAGAAGATAATGACTCGACACTGTGCCTTTAGACACTACATTGGAAGCCGTTGTCTAAACAATCCAAGTGTAAGCAGTAAGCACAGCTTAGGGCCGAAGAGAAAAGGATGGAATAACAGGTGCTTGACATCTGCATCCATGGAACTTGCTCTGGTATGCATAAATGACTAACCATTACTTCTGCTAATACTAACTAATAAGTTACTAACTAATTCTAATACTAAGTTAATACTAGTGCTAGTAGTACTACAACTACCACCACTACCCCACCTTATCTACGGAGCTTTTTTGACAGCTGTACTGGCAATATACACTTGCAGTAGAGTACAGTGCATAGGAGAGATAGTACGTACCAGTCACCTGGGTTGGACCAAGTGTGTGCCTGGTTCCACTCTGCCCGCGCTAATCTTTAGAGCTCCAATCTTAAAATTTCCCCCACACCTCCGCGTTCCCCGTGTGTCCCGCAGTCAAGTTACATTAGTACAGTGCATACTTACAGCTAGTGAGGGACCAACCACTTACTGGAGGAAGCAAGGGGCTTAATAGGAGCGCAAGAGGTTTCCCCAAGAGAAACCAATTGCTGTAGATGGTTCTCACCAGCAACACACACCTATCTGTCCTTGAGAACGGAATATTATGCGGAGTGTACTTATTGTAATTGGTGTACTGTACTGCACATTATAATGATACTACGTTCCATGAGATCAGACCAAATGCATGTGAAGTAAGCAAAAGATTAAACTTCCTATGATTGACACCGGGGCATAGCTGCGGTAGAAGAATGTTGGGAACTGCAATGGCATTTTTGTCACCAGCAAACAGCAATATTACAAGCTATGGAACTGTCCCTGGCCCTCTTTCTGTTCTTCGGCTGAATCAGTTTCCCACCAACTCACAGACCATTGATCCCAGCTTCTGCTGACCTGTTAACCAGTGGATCCCTTGCAAGGCTCATGATGTTCACGGTTCCTTTCTCTCATGCCTCGTCCCCTGTAGAGACAAAACGACGAGTAACAGTACACGGAGATATCATTTCCACACCTAAAGACTTACATTTACTTGTCACCATCCTACGTCCCACCTTGACAGAGTCGACAACCATATTTTAGGCTGCTAGTCACTGCATATCTCTCTCTGGAATATCCATCTGGCTTCAGAATCCATTGAACAGCTCAACCCTTTTCAGTCACAATGGGACTAGGAGTTTTAGATACAACGGATGTGCATGTGCCAGGTAGGAAACTGTGCTTGTTGCATCGACGACATAGATGAGACTGAAGGACTTCGAGCAGGAACATCAGAAATCCTTCAAACGCGGTGCTCCTATGATGGTCAACTACCTGATCCTAGACTGAAGTATGACCGCACATCTTCGATACCAATACTTCTTGTTCCACAACCCAGCGATGATCCCAACGATCCATTGGTGCGTATAGGCAGCAAGAAGAAAAGTTTCAAGATTGGGGTGGCATCGACTAATACAACATGGCATAGAATTGGCTACTGTGGAAGCGCGATTGCATCCTGCTCGCTCTCTGCTTTGTCTCCGTCCTGTGCGCAACGACAAGTTCACTAATGGCGGCCAATACTGTAACCATTGCCCTATACTTTGGAAAGAATTTTACATCGGTCGCCCTTCTTACAGGATACCATCTTTGCGGTGTGGGGGTTGCAGGGATCCTCATCGTGCCTACCGCACGCGTCTGGGGCAAGCGCCATCTGTTTCTATTGGGAAATATTCTAATGGCGGCGAGCTGTGCCTGGGCAGGGGCCAGTAAGCATAATTACCAAAACCTTCTCTGGGCGCGGATCTTTCAAGGTGTTGCGCTGGCACCCTTCGAAGCTTTGGTCAATGCTAGTGTCGGGGACCTATTCTACGTTCATGTGAGTTTCTCCTCATTGTTGTTATGTCTGATCGATGTCGAGTCCGGCGCTCATGAGATGAATTCTTAGGAGCGGGGCAAGAGGATGGCACTGTCCAACGTTGCCTTGTTCGGGGCTGCTTTCCTCACACCTGTCCTAGCTGGCAAAATCACCCATAGTCTGGGCTGGGAGTGGACATTCTATCTGGTGTCGATTTTCACGGCGGCAGCACTTGCTCTTACCTTTTTTTGCGTCCCTGAAACTGCATTTCGGCGCCCGAGCGAGCTGGGCATGGAAACAGTCTATGTACATGGCCGCCGCTCGGAGACTGTTGAAAGCCCGCTACCACAAGTCGGGCCTGCCGGCGATGATGCTATCCGAGTGCGTCGCGAGGTAGGCGGACCAGTGCAACATGCACATTCTACCACAGGAAGTCATAGAAGAGGTTCCACGTCCAAAGAAATACCTCGAGATGTTTCAGCTGAGACTGAGCCCCCCGCCAAGGTTCCCTATCTGCAGACTCTCAAACCCTTCAATGGCCGGAAAACCGACGAAAGCTTCTACAAGCTTCTTCTGCGTCCATTTCCCCTATTTTTCCACCCAGCCATTCTCTGGGTAAGCTGTCACCTGCAAGAAACGAGATCATTTTAGCAGCTTCCTGACCTCCAAGATTCTATAGGCATGTCTGATCCAGGGCGTCATTATCGGATGGACTGTCTTCATTGGAGTGGTCCTGGCGGCCATCTTCCTCGGGCCTCCACTGTGGTTTAACGAAGTGCAGACGGGTTATCTCTACACTGGTGCATTTATTGGATCGCTTCTCGGCCTGGTGATCTCGGGTCTATTGTCCGATTGGATGAACCAGGTTATGATCAAATTCAACCGAGGACGATACGAACCCGAGTTCCGGATCCTCCTGGTCATCTTCCAGCTGATATTCAGCGGGGCCGGGCTGTTTGGCTTCGGCCTCGTTGCTGAGGATATTTCAAGCTACGGCTGGCTCGTAGCGGACGCCTTTTTCGCGTTAGTCATCATTGGGATGGTGATGGGCGCGGTGTCCAGCGCCCTGTACATTGTGGATGCACATCGTGAGTGAAGCTATGTACCAGTGGTCTGAGTCAACTCTTAACGAATAATAACAGGAAACATTGCAATTGAATCGTTCACCTGCATGTTGGTGTTCAAGAACCTGTTCAGTTTTGTGCTGACTTTTTTTGCCTACAATTGGTTATTAACGAATGGGATCCGGCCAGCGTTCGTGGCGATTGGCAGCATTCAAATGGCTATTTGTGCTCTCAGTGTTCCTATGTGTAGGTTGCCTTGTCTGCTGTCTGCTACCAATGATGTTGAGATCGAGCCATTGTTGACTGGAAGGTAGATGTGTTTGGCAAGTGGAACCGCTCTTTCTTTCACCAACACGATATACTGAAGATCTTGCATCTGTGGTAATCTCATGAAACGGCGCGACTTGCCTCGGGACGGACACGGTACAGGTCTTGTCATTCTCAACTCATAATAGCACATTAGGAGACAAATTGCCTCCAGCAATTAGACCAGCAGGAAAAACCTGACACTCCGAAGACAGCGCCAGCGCCAGACAGAAAGAAAGCATGTAATTGCTCAATGAGTCGATCACAACGCCCGTCCATAAAAGAATCCAAAATTGCAAATACGATAAGTCGGTCGTGAGAATCATAATTGTCGTTGGCATCCAGAATCATGTGCTCCTTCCATGCGCCTTGGCTGAACAAAAATCAATAATTCGATGCAAAAACTGTGTCTGACGCGATGACCGCGATGGTCGCAACCTGTAGCACCAAATCACCATCAGTTTGTTCTGCGCGTGCTCAGCCAGTTGGGAGCAAGCTAACGTACCAAAGCCAAATCCACCCCGGGAGTCACAATGACATCCAACACAGGCCTGTAGCCCACGCGCGAGGCTGGCATCAAGGCCAGCTTTTCGTTATGGCGGATACTTTCCCTCACTTCCGCGATCTTACGATCCCCATCAACGATGTCGAACAGCGCGAGGACATTCCCATGCCGCTGTACCTCTAGGGTCAGTACCCGTTCCTCAGGCTGCTTGCCGTCAACGGCGGCGACGTTATCAAAGGTGATGGTGAAGTTTCCCCCGCGCGTGGTCGAGCCAAAGGAAGCGGCCGATCGGCGACTTGCCCGACGCCGCGAACCCGTAGCCAGTGGAGAGTAGGTTTTATCCTTGAGGGACGAGCCCGGGAGCGTGACGGACCAATTGTTGCGGAAAGAGAGGCGTCGGTGCAGCTCAAACAGCGGAAGCCCCGAGGCATCGCGGAATTCGCGGCAAGGACGGTGCGAGAACTTGCGGCCGGTGGCGGTGAAGAGGGTGATTCCATCAAGGTCTTCGATCTTGTACGCCACGGCAGATTGGGCATCGCCTTGGGGGCGCACGACGAGAGTGGTCTTAGTATCGGTGATTTGATCTGCACGAATCGCAATAGGCCGGCCAGGGGCTTTTAGTACTCTACGTATTTGGAGGCTTGAGCTCGAAGTTGAAGAAGAAGAGGAAGAGGAAGCCGAGGAGAGAAGGGAGAACAACGGGAGCAAGGCCTGTTGCTGATGTTGTTGTCGGCGGCGGTGAGAGAGAAACCAGAACATGGTGTGGAGCGGAGGAGGAGGAGGGGAAGGAGGAGGATGGGGAAGAGAGAACTGGTAGCAGTAAAGCCCGGGGTGTTTTTCTTTTGATCTTCGGTTATTACTACTACTAGTAAATATAGGAGGAGGAAGAGGATGAGGAAGAGGAAGAGGCCGAGGAAGCAACTGAAGGGAAGAAGAAGGCAGGAGGGGCTTAGCGAATGACTGCTCTGGGTGTAAGAGCGAGAATGCAAGTGTGCGGGGGGAGGGAGAGGGAGGGAGAGAGAGGATAAAAGATTAATCGACAATCCTAATGAGAGAGAGGGGGTGGATACGAGAAACAAGGTGAGATTTATAAATTTGCTTGGTCTAGCTAGATGGGGATAGTCTAGCAACAAACTAAAGAAAGAAGTGGCCTTATCATCTACAATAACAATAAGGACAAAGAATAACAGGGCTTGGAAAGAGCATGATGCCATGCCATTGCGGGCTGGGATGGCCTTAACTTGTCTAAATTAATCCCGCTATAGCCCCATCCCGAGGCTGAGCAGGGAGGAAGAAAGAGAGAGGTAGGTATGAAAATCAGATTTACCAAAAGAAGAGGAAAAGAGTGAGAAAATGAATTCAACACCCTCGACTTTCTCCTTTTTCTTTTTGTTCCTTTTTTTTTAGTTTATTTTTTCGGCGCGCCCTGTCTTACTCCAGAAATCGGGCGCCAGGTGAATTACATCCACGTACTGGAGCTAGAACTTGTCAATTATAGTTAGTACCAAGTTAGATAAGTTGAGAAGTCAACTGGTAAGGCTGAAGGAGCTGCAGGAGGAAGGGAACTTGGAAGAACTGACACATACTCTCCGTGTCGGTAGTAATTAAAACTCAGTGGTTCTCGGTAACTACCTTACATGCAAACGGACACAGTATGAGTGGTAAGTGTAGCTGTAAGCTGTAAGCTGTAGGTGTGTAACACTCTTCATGATGACATCAGCTCCGGGAAAGCTGATGTCACTTTTTCTCACCTTGGTCCTTTTAGTTACCCTCTTACCCATTTACACTCTCTTCTCCATATCCACGGATGGGCCCGGCGCATACGTTCCATACTTTCTGAAGACTGACTGATGCTGGGTTACAGTCGATCCTCCATGATCATCGTCATTACCCATGATGTTCTTCCCCCTCCTTCCGAAAGAGCTTCCCTTCTTCTCTTACTCACACACTCTTCTTTTTTTCTTTTCTGAAACTTTATTCTTCTCTTCCCCTCTATCTTTCTCCCTCAAAACTCTCTCCCTCTCTCCCCCTCTCCCTCTTCCTTTTTTTCCTGGCGATACTTCTCACCAAGTAATGTCTTGTTCGGCTGCCCCACGACGGTCGTTATCTTATCATGGCCACTGTTGAACGACCTACTTCTACCACTACCACCACGCTACCGCGTTCCCGCTCCGTGCGTCTGGCGGGTCAAGGTAAGATCGGCGCACCCGATCGCCCTGCTTAATGTTCCTCTTGCATCAGATTATCATGCCCCAGCATTTCGTAATAATAATAGTGATAACTATTGTGGTAATGAAACAACTAATTCCTTCCCAGCTGCCACGGCTGCCCTGTATGTGACCCATCCGGAGCGCAGACTATCGGTGCGTGAGCCTTCCACCGCTGAAACAGAACGCTTGAGTGAGTAACTCTGATCTTGCAAATTGATCGTATCTTCCTCACTAACGCATACACCTCACTACCTTAGCCTTGAAAGCGACTGGTTCTCGCCCTGGCTTCAGCCATGCGTCAGCTGTCGCCGCCCTCGCCCATGCCAGAAAGGAAGCGGCCGCGATTCCGGTCGTTGAGCATCAGCGAACCTCGGATTCTCCGAGCCAGGAAGGTTATAAGGCAGCCGCCTATGTCTTTGGGAACCGTCGTTCACCCTCGACGCGCTCTCCCACTTCCTTTGATTTGAAGCAAGACCTGGTCGCAGCAGATTCAACCGCTGGGCGTGTTTTAGATGATCGAGAGAAAGCCCTTCGTGCCGCCACCGGTGCGTTGAGCGGCAGCCGGAGGCGAGCCGACTCGGCACCTTTTGATGTCCCCCACGCAGGAATGAGCACCGATGAGGCCCTTGGAGATCTTGACAGCTCCATGGAGGCAAGCCGGATCCAACATATCGCTAACACGAACGCGCGTCTCTACACTGCATCCCCGCCGGTCTCTCCAGAGCGGGAGGAACACAAGCGGAGAAGTGTTATGCAAGCTGCTGCTCTGTCCATGGCCCGGGAGATGTATGCCGCGGTAGAGGCCAAGCAGCAAGGTCAGGTAGGCCATGCTCGAACAAGATCACAGCGTTCACCCACTGGCGCGGAGCCCATAGTCCTCCAACAGGCCTTCAGTCTGCAAGATGCCGCCGAAAAACGCGCGGCTGAAAAGCTGGCCAGCATGCAGGATGAGACAGCCATCTACCGGGAATATTATGGTCTTGAGCCTCAGCCCACCCGGTCCAGCTTGCAACCCCGCAGACGCAGAGCCTCAATTGACACGGATATCTCCAGTGGGGATGCTGATCGAACATTGGAGATCCGGCACCAAATGTCCAGTCTTCGATCAAAGCTCAATGCCGTAGACGAAAGAAGGGAACAGGACCGTGCACTCTTGATGGAAGCGGCAAGGAAGAACGTCGATGCCACCATTCAAAACATGGAGATGAGGGTTTATGCGGAAACCGGTCGCGCACCCCCGTCCATGCAGAAGGAGATTGAAGAGGCTGCACTAGCACGTGCCATGCTAGAAAGGCAGGAGAGGCAGGAAGCAGACTCGCAATACCAAGGGGTTGACCGAGTGAACATCAGTTCCAAACGCTTTGTGGACATGTCCGATGTAGAAGCGCTGGCTCGATCTCGGCTACAACCCACTTTCGACGAAATCACCGACCGAGCCGAGAATCAACGCGCAAGAGAGCTGGAGCAAAGACTGGACCAGGAAGAAGCCCAGCGTCGAGAAGCCATGTACCGCGAACGCGAAGCAGAGACCAAAGCTGAAGAGAAACGTCTACGAGGTAAGTATTTGTCTGAAAGGAGTCTCGCACCGCTACAAGGTCCCTAACTCGCTATAGACTCTTTGAGACTTGAGAACAGGTCTAAAGATGAAAAGAGCTGGCTATGGAAAAGAAAATCGAAGCGCTTCTCCGACCATGAGCAAGATATGGCTGCTAGCGCTTCAGGAGGAGTGGTCGATGAAGCATTCACTGAATCTGCACCACAAACAACCGCCAATGATGATGTCAATGCGACTGTTACTAGCGCAGTAGCCGAGCCCACTTCTAGCGAGCCTGTGACCAAACCAGAATCTAAGTTCAGGTCGTGGTTCAAAGGTCGCATGGGGCGTCGCACAAGCTCGAACCAGGCTGAAAGCCCTAGAGAGTCGAAGGAAGCTAAAGTAGGCACTGACGTGCCACAAACAGCAAATGTCGCAGGAGAAACAGGACTCGAAGAAACACCTGGGCCATCAGGCGCAAGCGAAGCCAAAGAAATCAAGGCTTCGAGCACATCCGAGCCACCGCAACCTACTGAAGGTGGTCAAGGAAGAGCATGGGACATTGCTCATCCAGAGGGTATATCTCCTGAGATGCCAGAGCTTCCAGCCACGGTTGAAGCACCCAAAGAAGGGGTTTTGGGCGAGGAACCACAAAAAGCGTCGCTTCAGTCCCACCCCATGACGGCAAATTCCATCAATGATGGCAGTGCAGAGCAACCTCGTCGTATCGATGAGGATGCAGTCCAACAAGCTTCTAGTGCCAAAGACGTGCCGTCTGATGAGACCAGTCGTAACCGATTGATGTCTGGCTTCAAGAAGATGGTCTCGAGAAGCTCAACCGAGGCGAAGACTGGTGGGGCTGTCAAGCATGACGTCGCCCGAAGAAGCTCGGAGGCAATCCCAAAGCATACTGTAGAGGGAGCAGACCGACGGGCAAGTGTGCCTGAACATGGCCAAGTTCTACCCTCATCGGCTGGGAATCGAACCAGCGATGGCACGGGCCGAGAATCGCGCTTTTCCGAGAAATTGTAGAATGAAGCTGGGTGCCTGCCGCCCTGTGGGCGTTTTGTCTGGTTCCTATACCTTAATCTGAGAGGACCACAACTCAATCTTGTAGTCAACCTCTATTAGTTAGTTCTGTCACTAATCCTGTTTTATGGTTCATGGTTCATGGTTCATGGTTCAAGGTTATTGTTTATGGGTTTTCTTTTTTTTTTTTTTTCTCTTTTGTCGTGTCCGTTTTCTTTAGGTTTTTATAAAGTGTTGGGAAGGCGCAGTTTCTATTTTATTTTTGTCTAAAAGGGTACAAGGATCCTGGGTACAGTACAATCAATCTAATGCCAGATAAGCCTGGAGGACTACAAGTCGATAAGTGATATTTTATAGTTGTATGTAATGTAGTAGTGTTCGTGTCTAATGATCATAAAGAAGAGTGTGAGGCTGAGACTAGGCCTAAAGAGCAACTGGTCGGTTTCACATTCCACCGATCCACTCCCGCTCCCATCCATCTCTCCTTCACGCTTCCCCATCTCCTCATCCCCTGGCATGCTCGGCATGATTGCATGCATTATCGTATATGGTTTAGATTAGTCTCCACGGCCACAGACATATACTTCCGAATTCTGATCAACAATCTTCCCGTCTAAGCGATGGTCATAGCCCACCTCCGCCAGTCGAGTATTGACCTCGACTCGGCTGACCGACCATTTGACAATATCATCAACTTTCGGGATGTTGGCCGAACCGTCAACCAGGTGCTCGGTCGACGGTATGTACAGCACAACGACGCCTACAACGCATTGCTAAGAATTCCTGCACAGGGTAATCAAAGAGGGTCTTCTCTTCCGAAGTGCCAGGGTACAGTACCTATCCCTGTCTATCATTCCAAATTTCACTCCCGCCAGAGTACTGTATGATCCAGCTACTCGATCCAAGGAGAACCACTCCAGACCACCTCAGTGGAACTAAAATCACCTCTTTCTCCATATAATCTAGCTAGACGAAGCCTCCGAGCGTGACAAGCGTCGTCTGACTGAAGAGTACCATATCTCCACCATTATTGACCTTCGATCCAGGTGGGTGTACAGTACACGCTGTCGCGTAGCTTCACCCCTCCCAGAAGGCGTCTGAGACACAGATACATGGTGCCCAGGAACTAAAACCCTTGGATCCCAGCACCGAACACCACATGGCCGCCACGAAACGCCTTTCTGAGTTGGAGATCGCCCGTGCTTCCTGCAATCGGTCTAGCGACCATGTCAACCCCACCACTGCAACTGCATCTCCCACGTCTCCTCCTCCCACGACCTGGTCCTCCTCCAGCCCAGATGACATCCACCTCGTTGACCTCCCACATGTCCAACGTAGGCTGGTCAGTCTCACCGGCAGAGCTTTTGAGCGAGCTTTACTCTGGCGCCTTGATTGGTGGAACTTCCTGTAATTTTCTCCCCCCCCCTTCCCGCCATCTCTTCCCTCCTCTCTTCCTGGGCCCCCCTTCTCCTTCCTTCTCTTGAAGTCGGGAAACCTCTTGACAGGTCCTGGCCCCCCAATACCCACCACATAAACAGGAAAAGAAAGAACGGAAGAGGGGGGAACTCACAGGCGGCAGCAAACCAGGCGGAGTGCAGACTAACCAGTCTTCCTCACTAAGAAAAGTCATTGCGCTTGCAGCATCCGGCTACCGAGCCGACGCTGTCATTATCGTGGGTCAACAGGTCATGTCTCCACGCGGCCTCATCGGGCTCGGCATCGATACCCTCGATAGTAGCTTCAGCGAGATGAGAGAGCTTTTCGAATTGCTTGCCGGTAGCGAGACACAGGCTAGCTCGGAATTAAGCACAACCGACAGTAGCACGGATTCTTCGTCTGCCGCCTCACCCTACCCTGTTCTCGTCCACTGTACTCAGGGTAAAGACCGCACGGGGTTGATCATTCTTCTCCTTCTGCTTCTGACGGGTGCTGTAACCCAAGAAGCCATCCGGGCCGACTATGTTCTCTCCGAGGGAGAGTTGGTCGTCGAGGTGGAGGAGCGGATGAAAGAGATCCGGATGCTAGGGCTGTCAGAGGACTATACCAAATGTCCCGATGGGTTCACTGCACAGATCTGTGCGCATCTGGAGACTAAGTATGGGGGTGTGGAGGGATATCTAAAACAGGTGGGGGTGGACCAACTAGACCTGGAGCGAGTCAGGAAAAACCTACTCGCATGATACATCTTAGGCTAGGTTCAGCATGATAGAATAAAACCCCTATGGGTAGAATATAGACAACTCACTACAAAACCACAATTGGGAAGCAACTAAGGACAACAATTGAAACATGGCATATACGCAATGATAATCTGATATCGTGTAAAAACTGGTAAGTCATCATGTGTTCCAGATGCAAGAATTAGGCAGGAATGACATCCAAGATGATCACACCAGACTCAAGAAGACAGAATAATCAGGGTCAAGAGATATGCCAAAAAAAAAAAAAAACTAAACTCCACCTGCTCAAAACAAATCCACAGGGTATCATGACATTATGGTCTCGTCTCACATGTGTATATATATATATATATATGTGCACTGAAGGTTATCGAACTCTCCAAGGTGGAAGGAATCGAACGATTATCTAATAAATCCGTTGACCGCGATAGTAGTTGGCATTGGGTCCGGCCGAGTCGGTGGTGACGGGTACTTCTTCAGTCCCTTGGTCGCTGCTGGTGCTGACATGGGCGTGCCCGTTCCGGCCCAACTCGATGCGCTTCTCGCCTTGCGGCACGTGTTTTCGGGTGCGAACCGAAGGCAACAAGTCAACCACAAAGGACAGGACATAGAACGTAAAAATTAAAGCGATCACTGTAATTCAGGTACCGTCTGTCAGTTACCCCGTTCAATTCAGCACGAACACTACCATATGACCTACCCCATTCTAAAACCGCAGCGGCATTGCGATAATGTCCGCCCTTATTTCCCAAGACGCCGAACGCAATGGCCAGCGCAATCTCGATAATGACGAAGGAGAGCTTGATGATGAAACTGGCCAGGAGGACACGATGCTGGGAGCGGTAGAAGATCCCTAGCCGCCAGTATTCGCAGCAGATGAGGATTGCGCTGATGAGGTAGCCCGCCCTGGCAAATGGTAAGGCGAAATGCGTTAGCAACTTCTGGCTTCTTTCCAATACGCGCTTCTTTAACCGGCCGTGTTCCAACAGTGCCATGTGCTGCGCTTTGCTGATACGTTGAATAGGACTTACAAGAACATCACCAGAAACCCGTCATGCATATGCGGATGCCGCAACGTATCGAAGATTGATAGCAGAATCAAACCCAGCGCACCGGCGATCGAGAAGCAGATGGAGGCAATCGCACAGCTTTTATCGAACAGACCCTTGTTGGGTACCAGCTGCCCTGCGTGACGAAGCCATCGTTCGGAGAGAAAGGAGAGGTCGAGAAAGGCGACAGTCACGCAGCTCCCTGCAATGAAAAGGGGCTTGAGGCCCTGAGCACCAATGTCGGAGATATATCTATAAAATGTCCAATAGTCCCGTTAGTTCGTGGACTGGGGGCTGAAAACTGGAGATCTGGAGATCGATGCTCGTGTGGTTTGTCTTGACGACGGTCACAGGGTATAGACTCACGCGATTGTTTGACCGGTTTCCATACTGGCGTATATAGGGCTACCTTCTCGAGCCCAGGTTGCCAACATGGCAATCAGCATAGCTGAATTAAGCGACCAATTAGTTAGCGATCGTGCCTGAATATTGCGGTGGGTTAAGATGAGCTGCGTACCAACCCAGGTGCATGCTGAAATGACCGGAAAGACCCAAAATGAGATGATCCACATGGTCAGGTATGTAACAAATACTTGCGTCGCGATCGATGCGCCGTAAGAATCCTTGTAGGAAACTGTTGTTCGTTCGTTTCCCGTTTTCTACGAGGAATAATGACTTGAGGCCGTCTTAATGATGTGATGAGTAGTACAGTACTGGAATTAGGACAGTACGTACACCTTGGGAGCGTTCAAGCGTTCAAGCAATCGGATGGAACGGAAGGGGCGGAAGTGGCTTAAGCCTGCCGATGCAGTACCAAGCTTCGAACCTGGGAGCAGGCCTTGGATGAAATTAGTCAGATTAGGGTAGGGGATTTTGGAATGAACAAACACAAGAGGCGACGAAGATTGAAGGGAAAGAGGGATAGAGGGGAGGAGGGTAGGGGAAGGAGGTGATTATCAATAATCAATTGCTCAGGCAGGAAACAGATCCATGACGACGACGAGAAGGAAGAGAGACCCACTGAGCAGCATTACTCGTAGCTAAGGTTACTTAGTCGGCTAGTAACATCTCACTCAGCATTAACATCATCTTCATCATCATCACTCCGCAGGGCTTCGTCGACGTCATCGTCGCAATTTTCGTCTTCCCCCTCCGGCAAATCTTTCCATGTTCAAGCTTAGCTCAAGCTTAGCAAGTCTCTTCAGCTCCGATTTGTTTATCCTCGATAGGCCTCCATTTTTTCCCCTTTCTCTATTCCTCTTTATTTTCTTTCTTGGGTCAGATGATTACATTCGAAGGCAGCCCGCTCATTTACTATACTTACGCACAAATACTCCATATATATATTCATATCCATATTCATATGCTGACTCTAAACATACTTCCTAGGCTAGTCGTGAACCAGTTACGTTGGTACTTCTTCCTTGTTTGATCCACCCCGCCAAATAAGTTACCACGTATCCACGTACCTGCTAGGATCTTCGCATCGCACGGTGACAATGACAATTGCTTTTGAGTCGGATAGCTAAAGGACACTCTAACAACATATTTCCAGGACGCGCTTCATAGGTTACAGGCACAAGCATACGGAGCTTCAGGGACGACTGCCGCGATGATAACTTCCTCTCCAAACTGGCATCCGCGTTGGCATGCCAAGCGGCACTCGCCGCTCCAACACGTCTACCATGTGCACTTCATCGCTACTGTCCTCCAACCCACTGCTTCGATTTCCGGCATCCTCTCGGGGGTATTGCTCCGTCACTCTCCCCGGCCACCCTTGATTCATAGTCGCACTCCGTGCGCCGTTAGGACGATCGTCAAAAATATTCCGATAGCTAGACATCGAGGTCTTTTCTGAATGGTCGACCGAGTCGCGTCGAGGATCTAGCGGATACAACGGAGATTCTATAGGATTAAGGGGCCGACGGGAGGGTACCCATTGGGTATCGTCGTGGAGAGGACGCGTGAGGGCCGGCCTCCGCATGGAGCCAGGATTGCGAACAAGAGGTACTGATGGTAAACGCTCCAGTGAGTAAGCTGGCTGGAGTGGAGATCGAGGGGGCGTGTGGCTAGACTGAGAGCGACAAGGTGGCGATCGGGGTGAGGCTTCGGGGTTGTGAGAAGCACCCGAAGTGCGCGCCCAGAAGGCATAAGCACTGTTGTTTTCTGCAAGGGGAGACGGCACGCTGTGCTTTCTCGGGGAGGATGACAAATAGGAACCACCACCACGAGGTGCTTCCCCTGTAACTCGCTGGTTGGAACTTTCAGGAGGCTTCAGGTATCGATTGTCAAACAACGTCCCTTTCCAAGCGTTGGCACGGGTATCTTGCTCGGTACCGCTTCTCGACCCGGTCCGCATGCGTTCGATCGCCTCTAGCTCCCGTTTCGATAAACGCACGTTCTTCTGGCCCTGAGCCTGCGCGTGTCGTATCCGGTCGAGAGCCTGATCTACCAGTCGCTCCTCCTTGTCCTTCATGGCCAACTGCACTGCATAAGCCACCGTGCTGTCCAAGCTATCCTGTAGGTCATAGTCCATCTCATCGACAGCGGCCATTTCGTCTTCGTAGAACGCGTCATACTCTACCATTCGCCTCCGTCGAATCGATCCTTCATTGATCTCCCGATCCGCTGCCTGCCTTGCCTGTGATATGCGCATATCTTGACGACTGTACATATCGTCATCCTCACTGTCAAGCTCCTCAACCCTTGAGCTCTCATCCACCCACGGAGCCGCACGTCTCCTGGTTTGTCTCCCCACTCGTGCCCGCGGTGGTCTTCCCCATCGGGGCATACCGTAAGGAGTTCGCGGCCGACCACCTAGACCGCCTCCTCGGAAAAAGCATTCTCGATTGGTTTATCCATGAAAGCGGCGTGACCGAAGACGGCCACGCCGGTGGCTCCGATCAACCAGAGCACAGTAGCAATGGGCGAGGCCCAGAATCCTAGGGGAACTGCGACAAGTAGTAGCCCAGTGTACAGCTGGGAGGTGTTGAAGCGGGCAACGCCCAAATCGAGGTCTCGGCCCTGGAGCTTGCCAATTCCGTAAAGACCACCTGTCACGAAGATGATAACAAAGAGCAGGACCGGGTTGGTCAGCAAGCTATAAATGCTAAGCATCACGAAGACGGCAGCATAATTGCTCGAGAAATAAGACAAGTTGTAGTTCACTCGGCTCTGAACCTCGCCAAAGTTGGCGGGCTTTGAGATACGCTTGACATCCAGGAATTCGGAAACAGGACGGAGGTTAGCGAAGCGCGTGCTAAAGGATTGGGAGCGAACACTGTTGAAGCGGTCACCGAACCGCGAGGTGATCGCATCAATAGGAAATTGGAGGGGACTCATGTTGGAAAGTCTAGTGGATGACGACGGAAATGGATGTAGAGAGGAAGGAATAGTAAACACAAACTTAGGTTGGGTAGCAGAATAGAGGTAGCAAAAAGGTGTAGCTCGTGGCGACGACGATGGGCAATAAAGATGGAAGAAGAATTACTTTGGTCAATACGAATGAAACGAGGTAGGCAGGAGATCAAGAGAGAGAAAAGGGGGGAGGGAGGAATGGAGAGAAGTCGGAGCAAGCAGTGGTGAACAGAAAGAGTTTCCGCAACTGAATGACTTGAACTGGCTTAGTTGGCCCAAACGCCCAAGCCCAGTCCTTTTTGGTCACCTCCGGCGTGCGGAAAGCCAACTAAGCATAGACACAGACCACAATAACAGACAAAGTGCTGGGGAGCAAAAGATAAGTCTGTCGAAGCAACCAATGCCTCCCCAACCGGCCAAAACACAAATCCAAACTGGATGGAAAGGGCAGGAGAAAAAATCATATGGATCCGTGAAGTAACTTGTTAGGGGAGAGCACGAAAACAACTGAAGAAGAAAGTTGGAAGAAAGACAGACGGCAGTGGATGCTCTAAGAATAGAAATAGAGAGAAAGAGAGATGCTGGATGCGGCAGCGCAGTGAAGAAGCACAGCAAATGTCGTGTTGACATGCTAAGCAGACCAAGGGCAAATAATCATCCTCTCTTTTGTTCTATTTTTCTTTCTTTCTTTCTTTCTTTCTTCTTCCCTCTTTTCTCTTTGACTGTCTTTTTTGTCTTCGCCTTCAGTCCCTGGTGAGAGGCGGGTTCTCTTTCCGTCCAGGCACCGATAACGTACAGTAGCCGTTCCGTTGCCTCAGGCTGGGAACCTCTGGAGATAAAGAGCATCCGAAGTTAAGTAGTGTAAGGTATCGAAGGAAAAGGAAGGGACCGAGTCTGAATTTAACCCTTCTTATTCCTCCTCTTCCTCTTTCTTTTCCCCTCAGAGCCTAGTCCTTCGGAATCGGAGAACCCTGGCCATAATGCACAGTACATTTATATGTAAACTGGAGTATTCGCACATCAATCACACTTTGATTGTCGCAACTCGCTTCATCACGCGTGGTCTGAAGCGAATTACAGTGCAGTACAGTATTGTACATAGTCATGGATTCTACCTATTTTCTACCTGACAGGTCAGAAGTGATTCAATTCTAATCTTTATTGGTCCACGTCGTGCATAGAAGTGGATTGTTGTTTTATTGGTGTCAAAGCAAACCTGCTGCATACCTCTCGATACATCGTAAGCTAACTTGACTGCGCTCTTTCAGCAGAGGAGAGGAGAAGACGACGAACCTACATTACTACAAGAAACAGTCAGGGCGGTGTGATGCGTGGCCGTTCCAACTTGTGGAGAGGTGTACTACTGTATGTACTGTACTGTATATACATACACAAGTACAGTACAGGAGCAGCGAGAGTAGATGACAGATAAGCCATTGACTCAAATTTTCAATTCCCTTCAACTCATCTCGCTCGGATTCCTACAAGTACGGAGTAAGTCTTCTTGAACTGGGCAGAGCGGTATTGGCCGCCCTATTTTCCCACCATGAAGCCCTTCTCACTCCGTCTGCTATTCTTTGCTGCTCTGTTTGTCCTGTCTGCGGCTTGGACCAAAGAAGGTAAATTCTCTGATTGTATACTACTCAACCTATTGTTCCCTGTTAACATTGACGTCACCTTAGACCACGAGATCTTCCAGCTTCGTGAAGAAGTCATCTCCAAAGAAGGTGCAAATGTGACATTCTACGGTACTCCCTCCGCATTGATTCCCCTTGCTCCTACGCCATCAGTGTTGATTGACCAATCTAATACTTGTGTAGACGTCTTGGGCGTGAAACCGAATGCCAACCAAGACGAATTGACCAAAGCCTACCGTCAGAAGTCAAAGCTCCTCCACCCTGACAAAGTCAGACGATCCTTCATCGCCAACAGCTCTAAGGACAAGTCAAGGGCCAAAACCAACAAGGCAGGTGTCCATGTTAACAAGGGCCCTTCGAAACGTGAGATCGACGCGGCCGTCAAAGAAGCCCATGATCGCGCGGCCCGTCTGAACACTGTTGCCAATATTCTGCGTGGAGCTTCTCGGGAGCGTTATGACCATTTCCTGAAGAATGGTTTTCCGAAGTGGAAGGGTACCGGATACTACTATTCACGATTTCGCCCCGGCTTGGGCTCTGTCCTGGTCGGGCTGTTTCTGGTCTTTGGGGGCGGCGCCCACTATGCTGCACTCGTGCTGAGCTGGAAGCGTCAGCGGGAATTCGTCGATCGGTACATCCGTCAAGCCCGTAGAGCTGCATGGGGCGACGAGTCGGGTGTTCGAGGTATCCCTGGACTGAATGGTGGTGTTGCTGCCGAACCAACCACGCCAACTCCGGAACCTGAGCCCAGTGCCGTGCCAATGAACCGACGCCAGAAGCGCATGATGGAGAGAGAAAACCGCAAAGAGGGCAAGAAAAGTGCTGGTCGAACCAACGGTCGCAGCTCTGGGACTGCAACGCCCACCAATGAGGCCGTGGAGCCCACCGGCGAAAGGAAACGTGTCGTCGCGGAGAATGGAAAAGTTCTCATCGTGGATTCGGTCGGACATGTGTTCCTGGAGGAGGAGACGGAAGATGGAGAACGCCGAGAGTTCCTCCTCGACATCGACGAGATTCCACGCCCTACCTTCCGCGATACAATGGTGTTCCGGATGCCCGGCTGGGTCTACCACAAAACCCTCGGCCGAGTGCTTGGCTCATCCGACGCCATGGGTAGCTATGTCAATGAGCGCGAAGAACTGGCCGAGACAGCGCAAGATATAGTTGAGGATGTGATTAGCTCTGCTACGACTTCCAACAAGGGCGCATCCAGGCGGAGGGCGAAGCGCACACAAAAGACTTAACTTCTTGGACTAAATTTCGAGGGAATGAATCTAAGCCCAACATTCTTGCTTGGATTGTCATTCCGGTCTCGTCATTTTCAGTTGAATAGATGCGCCAATGAATGTATACTTACCATCCGACTTCGGCTGTTTGTATATGAGTGCAAATGCTCTGGAAATCGACTCAGTACAACTTAGTAGTCGCGTTGTTAGTAAGTGGTCTAAGTGCATTCTGTTAATAGATCATTACATAAAAATAAGCAGTATATAATTAATGATGGCTATCCTATGATTGCAGTCGCTACCAAGGAGACTGTCAAAAGTTACAAGCAAACAGCCCGCAATTGCAGATTTCGATCAACATATGGTCATCATCTTCGTAGTCATATCCAGTTGTCTCTAGATGTCCAAAGCTCATCGCAAATTCGGCGAAAGCGCATTGGTGAGTAGACTATACACGTTGGGTCTCATAAACAGTTTGGCGTCGTATCGGAAAGGCAGAGGCTCGAGTTCTAGGAGCTATATGAACATTTTGGCAATGCTGAACAGTCCACTGATATTGTCCGATAGGCCGGCCCCGCCAGGTCGCAGCGCCGACGCTCCGAGGAGGTTCTTTGGCAACCGGATACCGATCATGCCCAATAGCCTTTGCAGGACGCCAGTGGTCAGAAGTGGAATCACCAGCAGCGTCAGGACCTTTATAGGGTGGTCGCGTGCATACTTCCACGCATCGCGAAAGATGCGCTGGATGATGTGAACTATCCGTGCGACGAAACCTTCCCTGGGCCGTGCGCGTCGTGACGACGAGGAGGAGAACACCGATGGGCTGGATCGTCCTGCACGATTGAAACCACTGCCCAGGCTGAAAACCGATGGTGCGGAATGGCGGGCATTGTAGGACGAGTAAGTAGAACGCCGGGAAGGGGAGGAGCATCGACGAGAGTGATGTCTGTGAGTTGACGAGGAGGTCGGGGATTTTCCATCGAACCAGCCCATTGTGGATTATTTTCACTCAGCAATGGGGCCTAGCCAGCAGCCAATGGAGCCTTGAAAAGGTGACTGTGCTCTTTGATCGCACAGACTGTTTGTGAATCTTGACAGTGGTTGATAAGTGGAGGACGTGATGGTGGCTAGATCCGCCGATAATGGGAACAATAATACTAGTTAGGATGAAAGACGAGAACAATCGATCAGCGAGAGGGACGTAGTGCCCTCGAGGACAGGAATGTGTTCTTTCTGAGATCGGATCGACAAGAGGGCGAGAGTCAATTGGGACTAGTCAGCTGCAGATGCACGAGTGTAGTTGGCCCGGCCCCCAATGGCTCGCTCCAAGTTACTACCTAAGTATTAAATTCTAAGCGATCGTGGTCGCGATTATGAAGCTGATCTTGTCAGCGTAGACAAGACTGGGATCTAGGTATGAGTAGGATAGGATGCCTTGAGAATCTTGTCATGTTCAATCTATGTGAAGTAGCAAAAGGCTGCCAAGATGCGAGTATGACTTTGGTGTAATTGAAGAATGTTTTAAAGCACTGTACTGTACCTAGGCATATTTAAAGCAGGAACCTGCGCTCAAAAGTCAAGCTTGAGAAGGGCAAGTCCGTCAGGGGCCGGGTTCCCCGTAGCCGTGGGCCGTTCCTGGTACTAACTTACATAGTATTATGCGTATGTACAGTACAGTACAGTCAGTACATGACAGTACCTACAAGGAGAAGTTAAGTTAGATAAGCCGGCTCAGCTCTCGCTGCCTTACACAAGAAGCTCAGGCACTCACTCTAACGGCTGTCGACGTCATGGTCGGGGGCGGTTGACTCTTTCGTCGATTCGACCACTTCAGCAACCACTTTTGCCTCAAGTCCACAAACATAGCTCTTAGCGCGGAATAAGTTGGTGACATTCATTTACTAAATTGAATCCCTCTTGAGCAAACTGACTGTATCAAATTATGGCGAGTGAGTGCATCTCAACAGATTTCGGCACAGATTCGAGCAGAACGCATACTCACTTTTTCTTCTAGGACAGAAAGACCTTTGTAAGAGGGCCACCGCGACTATGAAGACACACTGCTAGCAGACTGACTTCCTCATTTATGCAGATAAGGTTCTTGGGGTATCTCCTAAAGCAACCCAGCAAGAAATTCGCAATGCATACAAAAGGTGCGGCACGTTACTGATTTGTTTAGAGTCAGCACAACACTGAGACATCTACAGAGAGTCACTGAAGTCGCACCCCGACCGAGTGCCTGCCGGTTCGCCTGAGAGGCCAGCTCGGACTCGTAGGTTCCAAGAAATCAACGATGCTTATTATACGTTATCGGACATATCACGCCGGCGCGATTACGATGTGACACGATTGGCAGATGGGGTGGATGAAGAATATGATATACCTCAAGGAGGTGCCGGTGGTTTCCCATGGTCCGCTTTCGGCTTCGGTTCCGCTACTGATAGAGAGCAACGGGCATCGGAGCAATTTGGGTCTGTCTTTGAGGAGATGCTACGCGAAGAGGGTCTTGCGAGTGAAGACACCGATGCTGATGGCCGCACGCAAACCCGTCCTACGTCACGCTTCTGGTCCATTGTTGGCGGTGTTAGTGGCGGCGCACTGGGGTTCATCATTGGTAATGCTCCCGGGGCGTTGGCTGGAGCTGTCGCGGGTAATCGACTGGGAGCGGTACGTGACGCAAAGGGAAAGAGTGTCTACGAGGTCTTTCTGGAGCTGCCTCAAACCGACCGTGCTCGGCTGTTGAGTGAGTTGGCGGCCAAGGTATTCCAGACTACAATGGGCCATTGAGAACATTGACATGTGACAATGCAGAGTGGGATACTCATTCCTGTGTGCAGCAGTCATGTGCCCTCTTAGACTTATTCATTCTTCCTCTGGTGTCAATGTGGGTAATAGTGTCTTGGTTTTTGGGTACTTCAAGTCTACGATTATATTCGCTACAGTTTTTCTCTCAATGCTGCTTAGGCACCACGTAGAGCGCCCAAGAATTATTGTATATTTGAAATGTGAGACTATCTGTCTCCATCTGCCCTTGCTGGTCAATGCAGCAGCAATGAGACTGGATAAAGCAACCTACAGTGCGTAGGTCATCGAAGCTGTGGGACTTATCAAGGTTATCGATAAGCCATCGGGACCCACGTGGATAGACTGTCGCGACCTCGACTGTCTTCACACAATGCAGCCTTGATGCCTGAGCTAGACCCCGCTATCACCTCCCCACTTCACCGCATGCGTCCTCCCCCCCCTGAATTCGACCATTTCCGCCGTCTTGTCGTTCTCGAGTGGCTATTGAAAGTCTCCCTTTCTTCTCCTCGCTTTTCACACCAAGTTCACAAACAGGATCTCTCAATTGTGTTTGGCGTTTGGCATCATGGCTGAAGGCGCAAGCGTGTATCCATCTTTGCCGAATCGGCCTTTACAGGGGACCATTTGTCTTTTCGATGTCGACAACACACTGTCCCTCCCGAGAAGGGTGAGCTACTCCCTCAATCTCAGAAGTTGTGAACTTGGATCAATTGATCTGGCTGTCTTTGATGTCAAGCAGCCGAGAGACTAATAATTGATCGCTTGTGACCAGGGTGCCACTCCAGAAATGCTGGAACTCCTCTCTCGACTTCGCCACAAGTGTGCTATCGGATATGTCAGTTCTTAAAATGGAAACTTGACTCCAGCGATCTAATAATGCCTAGGTTGGTGGATCGGATTTCGCCAAGCAGCAAGAACAACTTGGCTCAGCTACAACAAACGTCACATCCCTCTTTGACTTTTGCTTCCCTGAGAACGGTTTGACTGCTTTCCGTCTGGGACAGCCACTCGCTGGAACCAGCTTCATTGAGTGGATTGGAGAGGAGAGATACCAGGAGCTGGTCAACTTCTGCCTTAAATACATCGCGGACTTGAAGATTCCTAAGAAGCGTGGTACCTTCATCGAGTTTCGCAACGGAATGATTAATGTCAGCCCTATTGGCAGAAACGCTAGCTTCGACGAGAGAAATGAGTTCCAAGCGTGTGTCTCCACTCTGGCCTAACGGTCTGCATGCGACTCGAGCTTGACTGACTAATGTCCTCTCTACAGATATGATGATGTGCACCATATCCGTCGAGACTTGGTAGAAGCTCTCAAGAAGAAGTTCCCTGATTGGGGTCTCACGTGAGTCCTGGGATAGGCACCCTAACACATCCTGTACTCCCTTGTTTCTAATCACACTGTGGACTTAGCTACTCGATTGGCGGCCAGATCTCGTTCGATGTTTTTCCAACTGGCTGGGACAAAACCTACTGCCTGAAGCACGTCGCCGCTGAGAAGGAGATATCTGGCGTGGAGTACAAGACGATTCACTTCTTTGGAGACAAATGCTTTGAGGGAGGCAACGACTACGAGATTTACAGCGACCCTAGGACAATCGGTCATGCCGTACAAAACCCCGATGACACCATGAAGTTATTAAAAGAGCTGTTCGAGCTATAGATGGGCTGAAGAAGCGCTATAGTCCGGTTTTCTCTTGGAAAGTGATTTATTTGGATTGGGGTGAAAGTGGGATACCTAAGCTTGCGTTGGGTACCGAGGAAAATATACTAATTGGTTCAGAGGCATGAGTGCAAAAGACAATTTGTACTGTAGATGGTTACTATGTGAAGTATAATTGAAACCAGTCACGGTTTTATTGTAAATTATGTATATATGTGTATCTATTTCGACTCATGAAGGAACGTGCAGACACGCACACGCTTCTAGGAGCCGGGAAAGCCCGGGGTTCTGGTATCTTGCGTAAGACCCCAGAATGCCGTTGAAGGTGTAAATGGCAGCAATCACATGCGGACAATGCAAGCAAGGCCCGTCGTCCCCGACTTCGGGGTTTAGTCATCGTCAACCGGCACCTCATCAGGCACCATCCTTCTTCACCCAGATCAGGCTCAGGCTCAGGCTCTTCTGCCACGCGCTTTTGTGTGGCCATCACTTCTTTTGGTATCGCATAACTCCGTGCCAGTAATGGCGTCTCAAAAGACAGTTGCGGAGGTGCCCCGTTCCATCCTTCCCCGTCTTACATGGAACGGCTCTTCTGCTCGGACGACTATTGCACCTCCGACCACTCTTCCAGCAGCGCGCCAACAGAAGCAGCAATTGACACGCTTTTGGAACCAGGCTGGACGGCAGTTACACAGTCTAGCTAGCCTCTCTTCTTCCTCCCTAAGTCATTCCGCCACACCCCGAGACACTGGTGCTTCGTCGGCGATCGCAAAGCGGTTCGCCTTGGCCCGCCACACCACCAGCCCTCCCGATGTACAAGGCCTCGGCCATCCTATCCGCTATGACGGTGTCTATGTCGCCGCCTTCAAGCCTGCTCGACGTGCTTTCCATGCTTCCACAGTCCGCCAACGAGATCACCATTTCGATACTCTGAAGTTCGTACAGCGGTTAAAGGATGAAGGGTTCAGTGAGGAGCAGGCCGTCGCCATGATGAGAGTTTTGAATGATATCATCGAAGAGTCGATCCAAAATCTTACCCGTACAATGGTTCTAAGAGAAGGTAGGGATATATCGCAGAATGATGTAGATCACTAGGTTGCTTATACCTTGTCGTCGTCCAGACACCGAACGATCAGCATATACACAAAAAGTCGACTTCGCCAAGCTCCGCTCCGAATTGCTAAATGCAGACTCGACCGAAGCGCAACTGACGCGCTCATCGCACGAGAAGATTGCTGCAGACCTTGCCAAACTCAACTCGCGCCTCCGCGACGAGATTGGACGCACACAGGCGTCCGTGCGCCTGGATTTGAACCTCGAGAAAGGCAGGATTCGTGAAGAAGCGAATGGACAGGAAATGCGTATCAAGGAGACAGAAACACGGATCGAGCAGGAAGTTGCCGGCTTAAGGGAGCGTGTGGAAGCAGTTAAGTTTTCCACTCTACAATGGCTCATGTAAGATCTCGTGATTCTTTGCTGCAGGAAGTATGGTATACTGACATATGTGCTCTAGGGGTGTCTGCACCGGTACCGCTGCACTCATTCTGGGTGCCTGGCGTCTTTTCATGTGAGAATTTTAGCGCACTTGGAGGATTACATTACTGCAGCCTCAAAATCTGTATTATAGCAACTATTTGTTCACCATGTCTTGTTTCATGAGCATGTTGGACCTCTACAGCGGCGTCTATCAGAGATTCCCTGGAAAACACCGCTCTCACTCTCGTCCACTAATACAAGACAACCATGCTCGAAAACAACTACCCTAGTGATCCATCCAGTTTCCAAGTGTGTTAACCTGAATAGCTCTGGTTCAGCCCCAAGTGACTTTTGTCAAGACTGGCAATTTGTTAAGCTCAGGGCTCCAACCAATAGTGATGACGAAGGCGATAGTATTAAGAGGGAAAGCTAGTAGGATCTAGAGGCAATAGGTTTGGAGACGCGGGTGTGCCTATTAGCAAACTCGCGATGCTTGAGTGCCTCCCTCCTCGATTGTTCAACAGTCATTGTTGTGGAAGTTGGACTGGATGCTCGGTAGTAACCTGGGAAGTACACCAAGACGCAGTACAATACTACGGCTTGGAAAGAATCCACTAATATGCATGGTCGGTGGCTAATAGATCTATCTGTCTTGTCAAAGTCATGAGGCTACCGCACAACTACGCTTTACATAAGCGTGTAAACAAACCAGCTCGTCTGTGACATGGGAGGACTTGATATTGACACGTCGACAGCAGAACCAGCGAAAATGAGGCGGTTGGGTACTTCATTGCTGCAAGCCTGGGCTCATAAATGCCCCACATTTGAGGGGATTGCTGTTAAATCTGCGACATGGTACTGTTGATTGCTCCACTCTAGATGCAGTACTGAATCGGGACACCACCACATATCAGGCCCCGAAATCTGAAGATTGCTTGTTCATCCACGACATTCAGAACTTTCAAACCGGCTGGGTCAAGACCATGACGGCAAGGTTACGAATTCATTAACGCCACACTTCTCTGCTCAGCGGCCTCGCCTCTCAAGAACCTCGCGACTTCACCTGCGGCATCCATGTGGGTACTGTTGGCTTTCCTGAAAAGGCATCGCCATAGATCGTCTTCCTGGACAAGTTCACCACCCAAGGGGCCGCTCGCCATCATTTTGAAAAGCGGCGCATCCTGAATCTCAAGAGAATTTGCCGCATCAATTGCTGTCTCGGTAAGCGTGGTGCTTGCAGTCTCTTGAGCGCCATTTACTAGAAACTCTGATGATCTGTCCTCTTGCCGTTCCTCCTTTTGCATGATATGGGCTAGACGACGCGATACAGACAGATCGTAGATCGACTCCTCAACAGTGTCAGAGACCAGATACATCCAGACGGTTGTTGGCCGATGCTGGCCTATGCGATGCACGCGAGCAATGGCCTGAAGCTCGATTGCAGTATTGATCAAGGGTTCACAAAATATGACATTTGTCGCACAAATAAGATTAAGTCCAGATGAGTGGGCTCGGGCGTGCAGGAGAAAGCATTCCAGCTAGATACAGGCGACTGTCAGCATTAAGATTCTGAAATTCATAGTGTTGCGTACAACTCAGGTATGGCTCTCACCGCAGGGTCACTCTTGAAATTTTGTATGCCATCTTTGCTGTCAACACTGCTGAACCCAATCTTGAACCGGGATAAGGCAGATGCTAGAGTTTCAAGGAAGTTCTTGTACTGGGAAAACACTACCGACTTAGCCCCAGGATCGTGCTCACGGAGCCACAATATGTGACGAGCCAGAGTATCGATCTTAGTGCCAAAAGAAGAATTCAAATCAATATTCTTGATCTCGTTCAGTGTGCTCGAACTGATATCATGGTATATTGAGTTTGTGGAAGACGGTCGTTCAGACATGGCCTTGGTCGGTGCCTTTTCTTCTTGCACAACATAATCCTGAGGCTTGTATGTGATCTGATGGAAATCGTTCGCTTTCAGCCTTCGTTTACATGTAGGACAAGTCCGATGCTGACGCCACCATATGCCCAAACAATGCTGACAATAGTGATGGCCACATACAGTCAAAACACCTTATTGATGTAAGCAAAACATGGCTCAACTAGCCAGAGGATGCCGCAACTCACCAATCTCAAAGCCTGATTGGCATATCACGCATATTCTGGTGGACTCATCCACGCTCGGTTCGTCTCGAAGATGGATTAAATAGCGGTGCTTTGCGCGCAAAGCCGATATTCTTCCATCGATAACGTTCTCTTGAGAGAGCTTCGCCTCGAAAATGGCCTCATCTAAAGGCTTTCCGACGCTCTCCTCGTCAAACGGAGCCACGGTGTCAGAGATTTGCTGTAATTGGCGATAGTACTCAAGACGATTATTCATCGTGTCCCGGAACATTTCAACCTCTCTCTCGAGGCTTGAAATAACCTTGGAATGTTCTGCAGCCATAGCACTGGCATTTTTCAACACCAGACTGGCGATTTCCATTTCGGCCCGAGCCCGAGCGCTTCCCTCAGTTGCCTGCCATTCAAGGGATGTGGTCAAGCTGCGAAGCTCACTGATAATACCACGAAGAGAGCCCAATTGAGCATCCGGCTTCATACGACTTCGCATGTTCATGATATTCAGAAACAGCTCTGGTGAAGGGCCCTCGCCCTTCTGGGCCTGAGCAACTCCGCCTTTGACTTCATGAGCAATAAGCACGTTCCTCTGTCCAGTAAGACAGTCGTGGCGATCAGCGAACATGGCGCGTAGTGCCTCCATATAAACATACATTTCATCTTGATGTTTGGTAGATCTTTCGTATTCGTTCCCTTGAAGCTCCGATTCATCCTCCTGGTCAATGAGCGACTGGGAAAGAAGATGAACCATGGTTCGACGCCACTCGTCGTATTGTGCAGCATGTTTATTCATAGCCTCGCAAAAGTCTTCGAATTTCTCGAGCACACGGCGAGCCTCTACGCCTGTGTTATATATATGAGGTTTCATCTTAGGTATGACCACATATCGCTTGTTGCGCAGCATCTCCCTGATTATTCTCATGTGATTTCCTACCTTCTTAGACACATCCGTCAAAATTTCCTTCCGGATGGACTTAGCAGTGGCGTACGCCTCCTCTTCCCGTTGCTCGAGAGATTTGAATTCATCAGAGTCAGGGTCAGTGAGCTTGAGATCCGATTTGATCTGATAGTACGCATTGCCCATGAAGAATACACCCATATGCTGGACCTCAAGAGCAGTGCGGAGCCTCTGTCGGTAGGTGCCAATGCGATTACTCTTGTCCAAATCTTCACTCTCGTCATTGGTTGCCAGGTCATTCGATGCCGATTCTTGACTAGTGCCAACGTTCGATACCCGAAGTCTCTCGATCTCTGTTTGAAGTCGAACTCGACAATCGTTGACGATTGCACTCGCTCTCTCAAAGCAAGTCCTCCAAAGCTCAAGTGCTTCTCGTTTGCGCAAAGCATTCTCCAGCAATTGCCCACGGCGCATTCGCAATAAGAGACGTTCACGTTCTTGAGCGTGTATTCTCACGTCGTTTTCATCAATCATAACCTCCAAAACTTCTTGGACTGAGCGTAACGGACCGTTAGACCCAGCGGTAAATCCTCGACCCCGATTGGGATGAAGACACGTCTGGCGAAGCCTGGCAAGCCAGCTCCTCATTTTCTCGATGACTGATGAGTCATTAGGATCCCAGTAATCATGGATAGGTGCGCCTGAAATATCAAGCCCACACTCTTCACACATTTGCTCATATAGCTGCCTGTAATGTTGCTCTTCGACTGCAGTGAAAGGTATTGTGATAACAACCCTTTTCTGAGGTGGTATGCGGAGCTCCCCTCGAATGCGATCTTTGCTATTCCTCAGAGCAATAGTTTGAATGATACACGCCAGAACAGGGCGAAATGACCGGCATAACCTATTCCAAATAGAACCACAGAAAGGATCATAGCGCAGAAATAGAAGAAGGCCGAGAAGGTCTGTGATGTCCTTGCGGATAGGGGTCCCGGTCACAGCCCAGGCCAATTGGCGCGGGATCAAACGAGCAACTTTGGCTGCATTACTGACGCCACTCTCTATCATCTGGGCTTCATCCAGACAAACTCGCCACCAATGAATCTGAACAAGAGGCGTCTTCCGTGGCTCGAACCTTTTTTCATGCCGAAGATTTCGCTGCGGAGCATTTCCAGAGTAATGAATCTCTCGAGCAAGAACATTATAGGTCGTGAGGACGACATCGTGATCAGCCACCATATCAACCAAACCACGCTCTGATATTTCGTGGTGACGATTAATACCCTCATAGTGGAAAACACGAAGACTCGGAGCGTGTAGCAAAATCTCCTCCCTCCACTGGTCGAGAATCGCAGGTGGCGTTATAATCAGAGTGGCACGGGAGGGTCTCAAGCCACCAGTGGGGCTTGGACATTGGGTCTCAGGTAGTAATTCTCGACGGTGAAGGCACATTAGACTGATCATTTCGACCGTCTTACCCAGGCCCATTTCTTCAGCCAGGATACCGCCCCGTAAGACTGTCCTCTGTGCAGAGATATTTGTAGTCACAATCATGAGGAGATGGCTCGCATAACAGCACTTCCCATCCGCATCTGTGATACGAATGAAGGAAGCTGGTAAATCACTATCTGAATCCACCTCGATAGGTATTACCTGTCCATCGGGGCATAATTTGACGCCCTCCCTCTGTAAGAGCCACCTGACGGTCCGTCTCTGAAAGGGGAAGAGCTGACACTCTGTCAGGGCGCATTTAATCTCGGCCGAGCCGGTGAGCGTATCAGGTGGTACATGAACGTTTTCGTAAAAATCGCGTGGTGACCAACTCGCCCTCTGTCCTTCAAATCTTCGGGTGGGTGCTGTGTGCTCCATGAGCGAACCGTCACTCTCTCTCAGAACATACTTCGAAAAGACCCTGGATGAGGCAGGCAATAGACTTCTGGCATCTAGGATATCTGTCGAGTCCTTCCAAAGGATGACAATCTCCAGTCTGAAATTATTCCCATCAGGGAGCCGATGCAAGGTTGCCTGGTAGCACACAGACGGCGCACTCTTAACAAATCGATCGGCGCAGGGCAAGCTTCCTAACAATTCGCCATCAATGGCATCGATGAGCTTACGGTCGGTGATTCTATCTGAGAATATAACTTCCTGTCCGGGCACTGCTAATAAGTTCAGCTGAAGGCTGCCAAACTTGTCCTCGTTCACAGTGGTATCAGAATGAACAGAAGCGGCAGTGACTGTCTGCACTACAACAGGAAGACGTGAGACATATTCGAATGAATGCAGTAGTCTTTCTGCACTTCTCGAGTGAGCAAAGTTCTGTTGATGAAGCTTTTAGCAGACTCAACCTTAGAAGGCTATGCCAGGTCACGCTTGTATATGAATTTGGCGATCACCTACCAATTCAATATGACATCGTGCTAGCGGAATATAACCCAGCGGAATGTCTGATTTTGAAAGTCCATCAAGTTCTCTTAGACTCTGGGGTGCTAAAGACAACTTGAGCCGCTTGTTTGGTGGTCCATAATGTTCAATGCTGCAGCTAGTTCTCAAGAAGGCAGCAACCAGAGTATCTGGGACAAGACCTGGAGTCCTTGGTCAGCGGTTAACCCATATAAGAAAGAGCAAGCTCCAGCCTACCTGAATAATTAAGTTCTGCTTTTACCGTGGCCATGCTATCTTCTTGCTATACATATCTTAATTGCCACAGTATGATGAGTTGATCTGATGGGGCTCTCAGGAGGCGACAGAAGAGCTGTCTTATCAGTTAAGCTCACGTGCCGATAAGAACTGTCCATCCGCTGAAGTATCTCAACAGTTAAATCTATCATACACGAAGATCTTAGATCATTTTATTTGGTGCAAGAAAAGGATCAGCTAGTGATTTATGATACTTCAGAGATTCTTAATTGCCTGTGTCATACACCACACTGCCGTTAACCGCGTGTACTACCCGACTATATGAGACACCATTAGCGTCGCTCTCAAAGAGATCTTTTGTCTCGCCGTACGAAGCACTATCGTCTGAAGTTGACTGATAAAAAGCCGTGCCCGATTGCTCGGTGTGCAAGTTCAGAGGGCCTGAGGTAAGAGTGTATGTTGAGATCCCCAGGCCTCCTGTAGCTTCAATGTCAAGACCTCTGCGCATCCAAGCACTTATAGTAAGCCCATCGTCCAGATCATAAGTCTGATTACAAAGTAAAGGATAATCAAATGTGACCTCATTGAGTACTTTGCCTCCTGTGAGCTGGTAGCGGCCAGAAGTATGCTGGAGGTTACTCTGGCTCAGACCTTGCTGGTTCAAGGTTCCATAGTTCGAGTAGGAAAGGTTCTGACGCCACGCATAATCGGCAGACTCAACTGTAAAGGTCCTCTGCGCTGTTATGGAGTAAATCAATGTCTCATTCCCCCCAGCTGCATTCTGCACAAGATTGCGCGTTGCTTTGAATTCCGGTGGCGGAGCTGTTGAAATCGGCTTGCGGCCAGGAGATGACTGGGGTGCGGATTCATCCAGATACAAGAAAATAGTTCCAGTCACGATCCAATAGGATCCAACAGTATCAGAGAAGGTGACAGCTCCGCTTTCAGAGATGTTGAGTCCTGTGACCCTAATTTCGAAAGAATGGGTCTTGTTGTCCAGCAGCATGGGTAACCACGGGGTGATGTCAATTTCTGGCTGCCTCAAGTCGAAGGCGTCAATGCCAACAATCGGACGCCAGAAACCCGGCGCGACACCACCAGTGAAAATAATGGGAAATGGCCAGACTACGCCTGCCATCATGCCATCGATATAGAGTTGTACCTCGCGAAAGGGGGAGTATCCGTACAGCTCCCCAATGGTGCTATCGAATGACCACGAGTCGGATGTAAAGACGTTCGACCACCAAAATTCTTCTGTTGATTGACCAGTGGCGGCGATTGAAACGACAGCACGTGAAGTAGCCGGAGGAAATCGGTGAAGTACAGTCGCATTGTCCGATGGAAGCTCAAAGTCGCTGGACGCGTTTTGTGATGACCTTCTCGCAGAGATAGGCAAGATGGCATCTGGCGTCTTTACATTGTCCTCGTAGGAGAAATAGGCTGTCAATGTTGTGTTGTAATGCCCAGTATAGACATCAGTGATGATATTTCCCAGGTCGAATATTATCTTTTGCTTCTCTTGCCAGAGAGTGTTAAATTGTGACAGGTCTTTGAGATAGGTCCAGATAATGCCATCGCTGGTTGGTTCCGCGGTTGATGTACGCCACAATTCAGTATCACCAAGATAGAAAATGGCAAGACGATCATATTGTCTGCCAATCGAGGTGACAGTAAGGTTGATGCGAACGGTGTCAAACTTGCAGTGAGGAGGCTCATAGAATCTATACACGTCTAGTTTAGTGCTGTCTCTCGTCGATCTGCAAGAGACTCGTCACTCACCCAACATAGGGGAGAGAATAACTATTGCCGAAGTCGTAGTCCACTAAGACGCGCTCCTCTCCTGCACATTGGTTGTGCCCATCGCTTGCAAGGGAAATAGGTTGATACACTTCAAAGACTTCCGAGAGAGCGTAAGCTTGGTGGCAATAGAAGAAAAGCCCTATCCACAGGATGGGGTGGAGAATCAACTGCATGGCAATAACATGTGTAGGATCACCGCTAGACAGCCTAGTTCTCGTAGCCTACTGTTGAGATTCAAGAACAAACGTTTTCTCTGGGTTGGTGAACAATACACCTGTACCACGCTGCTTGAAGCAGCTGTTGCGCGCTATGAGGGGGGTTATTTGTACTTGTACGGTACGGAGTACTGCCCTCTATAATCAGCGGCGAGGCACGTCCATTGTGCAAGGTGCCAACTGCATGAGGAACACGCAATCCAATCTATAGCGAGCGGGCTGTAGCAAGGGAAGAGCAGGTGCTAGCCTGCTTCTTCTGGTCCTTCAATTTGCCCATCGTGAGATAGTACGGAGTAGAAACCAGTAAGAATGATGACAGGTGAGGGGAAAAGCTACTCGCTCCCGAGTCATTTATCAAGCATGCACATCGCGTCTGTGATAGAGACTATCCCTGCCGGAATCCGACGGTGAGCCGCCGAGAGCGGGTAAGGAAGTGGTCCTGGTGCTAATGTCAACACCGAGCTCATAGATCTAGATACGGCATACAATCGAGTTATCTATGTCAGTGCCCGGATGTACAGTACAGTACTGTAAGTATAGTGTACTGTATTCATATAACATAACTACTCAACAGTATGAGGTAAATTAGCTAATCAGATACGGAGAGGAGCCAGGATTGATGATGACTAATATCAACAATCCCCTAACTAATCGGGATGCCTCAGGTTTGAGGGTGACGTTGAGCTCCCTCTGCCTAGACGGGGATCTACACTTCTGCCAGAGTTGAAACTCCCCCACCCCCCCACCACCCGTCTCTTCTTGCGCTTTTACCAGTCATCGCGTCGATGTGAAATATTTTTATTAACATACTTGCTTGATTTTTTCTCCTTCTCTCCGAGCGTGTGTATTCGTGCCATGGCTTCGGAAACCAATATCCCAGTGAGCTCTGAAGCTCGCGAATTGAGCTTGATATCTAAGGTTGAGCTTAGGATCGCCCTTGCGGACTCGGACGATAGGCTCCAGACACTCCTAAATACCTATTTGACACCTCTGCTGTTGAAACTAGGCTCTGAGAGCATTGCGGTTCGCAACAAAGTCATTTCGGTTTGTCAGCACATTAGCACCCGAGTTCAATCTCCCACTATCAAGCTCCCCGTGGCGGCTTTGTTGAAACAGTTCAAGGAACAGAAATCTCACCTGATCAGACATTTTGATTTGCTCTATATTCAGCAAGGTGTTCCTCGCCTAGGGTCAAATGCAAGGGTAGAGATCCTACTTCCTCTACTTCAGGGAATCTCGGAAATCGGCTCATCCACCAATCAAGCTGCTACTGTTTTTAACTTTGTTCTGAGGCTTCTCCCGCTTTTGAAATTACCACCCAAGGATAGCGATGAAGATCTGCATTTAAAGACTCATTTGGGTCTCTCTGATCAAGATACGCAATTTTTGTCATCTCTGTTTGAGAAACTGCTCATTCTTTCCCCCGCGGACAAGGATAAGTCCACATGCCCGGGACTATCCCCAGCAGAATATACTTTCCTGAACAAAGATGCTCCTATCTCCGAGACATGGAATGCTTCCGATGGCGGGCTAAACCTCACTGAGACTAAAGTCAATGTCCTCAGATTCCTAGCCAGCGGAGCCTTTGCCAATTCAGAGCGATTCCTGCCAGCTGTGATTGCATCTGCAGATGCTAACACTCGTCTATCTGATATTGGCGAGGAATGCCTCAAAAGGTTTGTACCAAGCCTTGAGGATCCCCATGTTGTGCGGCAGTTGTACGACCTTTACTTGGGTGCAGGAACACCAGATGGAGCCGCGCCGGCTCGACCTGCTCTGCAGATTAAACTACTGGCCTTCCTAGGGAGATCAATCAAGGCGACCAGGGACAAAGAGCGCATTATGCAGGTAATAGGGGAAGGCCTTCTATCAGACAGTGCGAGATCCATACAAGGACTGCAAGCGATCAAGCTACGGACGCAACTTTTCAATTTTACTACGTGGGTTGTGAGGATGGGCTCGCCAGATGATCTACAGCAAATGGCACCGAAGCTTATAGCAGGCTTGATAGACTTCATCCAGTCTCAAGGATGGCCGAGCCCCGCGGCAAGTGGTCACAAACTCCCGCAGACGGAGCTTAGTTTGCGAGGTATGGCTTACGAATGTATTGGTATCATGATCCCCAAGGCAGACTTTCAGGTCCAGAAGGGAGAGGGTGCTTTGTCTGGCTTTGAACTTATCAAATGGCTATTTACGTCGCTCAGCTCTGATGATTCAAGCACTCAGATATTCGTCAGTATTGAACAGGCATTAGGAAATATTCTCAGTTCTTCAATGAAGAAATGGGATCATGACTTTCAAGCGCAACTGCGACCCTTTCTCCTTCAGCAAATGAGTAATCAGCCTGAACAAGAGGATTATTTGACCGGGTTTACTGTTGTTCGCGGCCCTCAACATGCAACAGTACGATTCGCGAACAGATTTTTACCTTACAATGATGTTATCGCCCGATGGATAGATCTCATGGCCATTGCTCGCGGCTCAGAAAAGCATCATGAAGTGGTAGAGGAGGGACAGAAAGGCCTGCATCCTTACTGGTTCCGACTCCAGAATTCCAATCACGATCATAACTTGTCCCCCAATGAGCTATCTTCATGGTACTCTTTCCCGAGATTCTGTGACGCGGTGCGCTTTCTATTTGGCACCACTCCATCGCAAGGCATATCTGGTTTGTCTGCATTGGACATACTATCGGGACCATATCAGAACGCCTTCCCAGCGGCTATCGAGTTCCTTCGTAACATCTTGTTTTGGGAATCCATCTCCGCTTCAGAGGCCGGTTTTGAGATAGAGCATGATTGGGATGTCAAATTGGATGTGATGCTTAGCTCTGATCAGCAAGCACGAGATGCATTGAGGAGTTACCTTCGATCTACTGACGACGAACCAATTGCCCTGTTTCTCTCGAGTGCGCTCACTGGCTTATCTCGCGAGAACAGGAAAGGCACACAACAATGCGGGAGGATCTTCATCAGCATATCCTCCCTGAGCCCCAACAACTTACTTGAGAAGGTGGTGCCGCAAACATTGGCACTCGGGAAACCATTGAACAGTAATGATCAAGAGGTACAGGACGCTTCTGCGCGAGCCATTGGCATTCTGGCTTCGCACCCCGCCTTTTCGACCACGGATTTGACTGCACTCATCACTGAACTATCGGACTTGATGGTGGAGTGGAAGGCTGCAATCGGTGAGGCAGCACTTAGGGTCAGGGGTGCAGTTATGGCTCTGTCTTACTTGTTGAGCAGGCTTGCGTTCCGCAACACAATTTTTAAAGTGCCGGAAGCCTATGTGAGACGATACATTGACACCGTTTCGGATATGGTAGAGAACGCTCGTGACTCTCTCCTCTGCCGGTCCGCCCAGGCTGCAGTTGGGAGACTTGGTCTTTCTAATCTCCTGTCCTTTTCGATGCTCTCTGAATCTAGATGGGCCACGATTAGAGATAGACTTGTTCAGGAGGCCAAAGCAGAGAATGAAGTGGCTATCATGGCGATAGGACTGTTGTCAATGGCCATCTCCGGAGGTGGCTCTACTGGTGTAGGACTCGATGGACTAATGCAAGCCCTCTATGATCTTCATGAGAATCGCAACTCAGAGCTTCACTTTACAGTCGGTGAGGCACTGAGCAATGCTGCAGCTGGCTGGAATTCTAAGTCACTAGTACTGGAATTTGATGTGGACGAAGCGATTCCCGCGTCCGTGATCCCAGAATCAGTTCTCGCTGAAGTATGCGACAAAATCTTATCTAGCTGCAGTGCATCAAAACCCTCTCTGCGAAAAGCTGCTGCTATATGGCTCTTGAGCCTTGTCAAAAACTGCGGTCATCTGCCCGAGATGCAAGCCCGTCTGCGAGATTGCCAGCGGTCATTTAGCAATTTGCTTCTTGATCGCGAAGAAGTTGTCCAAGAGACCGGAGCGCAAGGCCTAAGTCTCGTTTACGCAATTGGTGACCGGGGATTGAAGGACGACCTGGTACGTGATTTGGTGGATTCTTTTACTGAAGGTAAGTCTAATCTAAGAGGAGGCCGGGTCAACGAGTCTACCGAATTGTTCGAGCCAGGAGCCCTACCAACTGGGGGTGGATCATCTGTGAATACCTATAAAGATATCATGAACCTCGCTGCCGAAGCGGGGGATCCTAGTCTGGTTTATCGGTTCATGGCGCTGGCCTCGAACAATGCCCTTTGGACCAGCCGTGCGGCTTTCAGCAAGTTGGGAATAAGCAGCATATTCTCTGATTCAAGCGTGGACGGCTACCTTGCGAAGAACCCCAAGATTTATCCAAAATTGTTCCGTTACAGATTCGACCCGAACCCAAATGTGCAGCGATCAATGGATACAATATGGCGGGCCTTGGTCAAGAATCCAACAGAAGTGATTGATGCTCATTTCGATGAGATCATAGCTGATCTACTAAAGAGCATGCTGGCAGGACGAGAATGGAGGGCTCGGCAAGCGAGCTGCGCTGCCATTGCCGACCTCATTCAGGGGCGCCAGCCGGAAACGTACGCAGAGTATATGCAAGAGATCTTCACTAAAGCTTTTAAGCTACTAGATGACATCAAAGAAACAGTCCGGGTGTCGGCGATGAAGCTTTGCCAGACCATCACCAACATGATCATGCGTACATTAGATACAAGCAAACCCGATGCGAAGCAAGCCAGTTCAATGCTGGAGACCGTTATCCCGTTCCTACTGAGTGACAAGGGCATGGAGTCCGGGGTGGAAGACGTTCAAGGATTTGCGATTGGAGCACTAATTCAAATGATCAAGAAGAGTCCTGGAAAACCGCTGCGCTCATTCGTGCCTCAAATAATGGAACAGTTCTTAAGCTGCTTGAGTTCCCTGGAGCCCCAGGCCGTGAACTATGTTCATCTCAACGCCGACAAGTATGGCTTGACGGGGCAGGATATCGACAAAATGCGTCTATCCAGCATCCGCACGTCGCCTATGATGGAAGTCATTGAGCGGTACCTCATTGATATGCTCGACGTAGAGAGCATGAAAGAATTTGCTTTGAGGCTAGAGGGATTACTGCGCTCAGCAGTGGGTCTTCCGTCCAAAGTGGGCTGCAGTCGTGTCCTGGTACTCCTAAGCATGCGGACCACATTATTTCGCCCCTTCGCAGACCGCTTTATTCAGCTCCTTGGGAAATACGTGGTAGATCGCAATGACACTGTTAGCGCGTCCTATTGCTCTTCGATCGGCTATTTGATGCGCCTTGCTACTGATGAGCGATTCTTGAGCACGATTGAGCACGCGAAGAAGTTATACTTTACAGCAGAAGACACCAATCAGCGTGCTATCTCAGCTGAGATTTTACTTTCGACGTCGAAGCTAGCTAATGACCGGTTTAAGGCATTCGCCACAGCGGCACTGCCATTTATATTTGTCTCTAGATACGATTTGGATGACCATGTTCGGGAGGTATTCGAGAAAACATGGCAGGACAACGTTGGTGGTAACCGCGCAGTGTCACTCTACATCAAAGAGATTGTTGAGCTTGTGTCTCAAAGCCTGGAATCAGCGCGTTGGGCTATTAAGCACACAGCCGCACTGGGACTTGCAAATGCTATAACATCTCTCGATGCTGAGTTGGATCTTGCTACGAGCGAACACATATGGCCTGTGTTGGAAAAGGCGTTGGCTGGTAAAACATGGAATGGGAAAGAACTGGTGCTCAGAGCTTTTGCGAGGTTCGCAAAACAGGCAAAAAGGTTATGGGAAGCGAAGCCTCAGCTGGCAGAGGCTATGAAGGTATTCCCGTCCGCAGCTCTAACCCATTTGCGTTTTCAAGACTCACAACTGACGCGTATGGCTGAACAAGACAATTACTTTACGAGAAGCCAAGCGAAACAATGTGACCTACCGACCTCATGCCCTCATTGTTCTTGGCGAGGTGTCGCAAGCGCGCGATGACCTTGATTTTATGCCAGAGGCCATCAGCATCGTCACTAAAGTGTTGGACCAGATAGAAGAGGATGGGGATCCAATGGAGGTCGATACAGGAAGCAGCCAGAGACCTGCGTAAGACGGGCCCCTTCACCAATGGAGGCTTGGAGGTCCAATGAAATACTTGGACCACCGACGATTGCAGCACCTTGTGGCTTTTGCGGACCTCCATCGCCGATATTGGTTCAAACTAAACATGCCCGATCAGACGGGAACTGACGAATTCTTTAGGCAAGTACTCGATGATACGTTAGCCGCATGCGTTGAATGTCTCCTACATTGTTGCCAGCCTGTATCGCATCAGTCAGCAAGTGGTAGGTTCCCATGCAGCCGGTTTGTAAGTTTATCGGGCGTTGACAACGATCCAGTTGTACAGGAACACCTGGAGGGGATTGTGCCAAACCTGCGCCGAGCAATGGGACGCGGGGGCAGAAACGTGCAAACAACACAGTATAGAGAGCTTTGCGCAGTCCTCGACCAATTAGGGAGGTGGGAAGCCTCGCAGGGTGGCGAAGTCGATCTACGCGGACCCCAAAAAGCCGTGGCGGCGCTAGCCAGCGAGATGCTATCTCGTGATATCGATACCTCGTTGGAAAAAGTGCGTCTGGGGCGCGCACAGGCAACTGCTTCATATGTCAAGTTGTGCGCGCAGATGAGATGTCCAATTGACGAGACACTATGGAAAACCATACGGGCATGGAGAGACGGGGAACGGTCGGGGTTAGTACAACAGGTGCTCGACCGGGCGCTCGCGGCCGAAATACCGCCGTCAGTGATATTGTGAGAGACGGCTTATAGTTTCTCATTGAGATCATGCGGGGGATATGTCTCACTCGCCATCGGATGACAGCAGGTATGGCCCGGTGGGGATGAAGACGGGGTACGAAAGGGAGGGTATAAGATGAGAGAACATGCATTGATCATGAGACTAGGGCTGAGCCCGGGAGCTCGGTCCAGGCATTGACAAAAAGAAAGATGATACGCCCGAAGAGGGGTCCATTATCCATTGGAGGAGGCGCAGAGAGGGAAGAGAAACGAGAATTATGTAGAGTTATGTGAGGTAAAGAATGAATGAAGGTCGGAGTTCAAAGTAGTGATGCGTAGTAGTTTTTAGTAGAACCAAACTAGTGGCAGCCAACTGGTCGCGGGGTGGGATAAGGTACCTACCTACCTACTCACGGACACGGTATACAGTCACTTCCTCTCTTGGGTCCGCAAGTGGCAAATCTGCTTTCATACATAGAAGGTAATGTTTTTCGGATCCGATGGGGAAGAAATCGATGGTGAAATGAGTCTCAACCGATGGCAGCGGCCATGCCGAAGATCTAGATTGGCCCAGATGAGTCTCGCGGGGGAAGGGGGTTGATTTGGGCATCGGACAGAGGGGGGCAAGGGGGTCGATCTGGTGCGACTGGCAGACTAAGTTAGCGCGAGTACAGGGACATACTCATTGTAGGGCATGTCAGGGTTAGCGATTAGAGATACCGGTAAATTATGGCTGAAGATTCGTGTCAGGTAACAGGAAAACAAGACTATACGTATTAATCTCGTATCAAAACCTGGAAATGGGTCAGGCAGACCCCGCGAAACAAAGACAAAAAAGACGAACTTCGGATGATAGGGTCGGAAGTTAAAGCCGTCTGTCCGTCGGAAACAAAGTGAAATAGAGGGAGGATCTGAAGGAACAACATTGCCCCGATTCGATCCCACCGCTCTCCCCGGTCTCGGGACCACACTACCCACTATGACTGGTACGTTGACACAGAATTCCTGGAAAATTGAGAGCTACCTGCAGAACGTACAACATCAGTTACAGATAGGTGAGTATTAGCCTGTCCAACTATCCATGACAGTCAAGAGTCCGAGCCCGGGGCCGGAGATAAAAGGAATGAAGCCAAGAGGAGGCAAGTTGAAGTAGAGAGACTGACTGGACAGATACATATTGACTCGACCTCGCCTCGGACAGTCCTCACACCGCCGCCTGCCAGTCACCAGCACCAGCACCAGCCACTAGCGAATTATAACTAGTAAAATATGGTCATACTGTGTTCCGTACTCCGTACTATGTGTATAAAGATCGTGAGTTATCGACGCTCAGACCAGATATGTCAGAAGTGAAAAGGGGGATGATCATGCTATCATTCAGGTTAGAGCCAGTCGATGATAAGACTCTTTTGCACAGTTTTAAGGTTGGGAGGAATCCAGGAAATTCCGGGATTAGCGAGATATCACACTAACTACCTACATTATCTTAAATTCTTCACTACAGTACAGGCTCGGCTCCGAGAACAGGCGCACTGGTGCGATGATTGATGATACAGTACAGTACAGTACAGTACAGCGCAGTACATACATACATACATACATACCCACATACCCACATACAGCACATTACCTCCTCTGTGCATACTTGGGTCTTGGACCATCATGGATCATGGATAGATCGAGGAGGGTGGCAGGAACGGGACTAGTCTGCGGCTTGTTTGCAGATTTTGTCCTTTCTTCTTCTCTGTTTTTCTTTCTTTTTTTTTTGGCAGCGCCGATTTGTACCCGAGCCCCGTGACCATCCCACCAATCAGTGGCAGTGTTTATTGCCAAGGCCGTCTTCAACTCGCGTGGGTGCTGTTTTTGGCAACCGGCGTGGCCGAAACTCACCGGACCGAAAGGGCTAGACCAGCCAGACTAGACTAAATAGGATACTAAGCCAGTTAGATACACATAGGTACCATGCAGTGAAGACAGACATGAACCATGAACCATGAACCATGAATGACTGCGACCCATCATCCTGTTACGCTTCCCGCAAGCTTGGTTTCTGTTTCTTAACTTCTACAATCTCAGGCCTGCGGTCGGTGGCTGCTCCTCTCGCCCTCATTCGCTTAACACTCACTCCCCCCTCCTTCCACCTCTCCCCAAGTCCACGTGCATGTGTGACAAATACCTGGTAAGTCAAACAACTTAACCACATATTATGTAGTACTAACTGTTCCCGTAGTTACCCTAGGCATGGAAAGGATCTCGACCCCAGCAGATCATCCCATGAACAAGGCTGCTCCACCGCATGGAGACACCCGCGGATCGATCTATCAGAACCCGAGGCCTTGCATCATTTTCACTAACTCCAGCGTCGGGCTTGCAGGGAACACACTGCTCTTTGGGGGTTTCGCCCCGGAGAGGCTTTTCCCCCTGCCACATGGTTGGCATCTGCATTTTGACTACTAGACCACTTTGGGACCGGGTTTTTTGGTCGGTCCTCTGTCCTAACTGTTTTCTCGTTTGTTGCTCCTGCATTGGGGAGGAGGAGAGGTGGGGGTGCAGGCTAATCTTTCGCCTAAGGTACGAGCCTAACCCACCTGGTCGTAATCCATCCCATCATCCCCATCACACAGACAAACATGCCATTGCGCGCGCTGGTAGTAGTGGTGGTGGTGGTGGTGGTGGTGGTAGTAGTAGTAGTAGTAGTAGTAGTAGTAGTAGTAGTAGTAGTAGTAGTAGTAGTAGTAGTAGTAGTAGTAGTAGTTAGTAGTCACCGCCAGCGGCGAAGTGAGAGAAGGAGAGAGAGGGGCCGGGGAAAGCAAGAAACTCGCGTTGACCTTTCTGATTCGCCTCGGTCTCAATGACTCCATAACCGCCACTGTCAACAGGGCTGGCTGATTCGGAAACACTTGGTATCATCATTCTGCATCGGCGCTGTAGTTTGTAGTTTGTACGGACATCTTCCTCTCCCCCTCTCTCTTCCTCTCCCTCTCACTTCATCGTGGTCTCTCGTTTTTCTTGTTCTCTTGTTTTTTTTCTTTCTCTTTTTGCCTCTTTCCCTTCGTTTTGATTTCTCTTTTTAAATCCACTCCCCGCCCATCCTTTGCCACTCTCGCTTCTTGCTTTCCGATTCTATCTTATTACGTTTTAAGTTTCTTCACATAATGCATATAGAGATGCTCAGCAGCCCGGCGTATCTGTCCCTTGATCCCCAGTTTTTGTCCTTCTAGTTGACTGGACTATGCATTCTTCTCTTGTCACTGCCATCAATCAGCCTATCTCTAGCTCATTGTCCCGAGAAAGCACCTACCAATTGTTCCTGCCAAGTGAGAAGAATATCCTAAAGCAGAAGGGTAGGTCGAGTTCCACCATTGAGCATTAAGCTGGCTGAGTAGCCGAACTGATTGGCTACTTTCACAGAGTCAATCGACTCAATGACTGTTATCAGCATCGTGATGTCCAACCGACGCGGTCAAACCGCGAGGAAGCGGCCTCTACGGCTACCCATCATCGCTCCTAAGGACATCATCACTTCCCCGAACACTGCGCTCGATCTTCCCGTGCCTAAGAAACCGTCTGCGAGACAACACCGTCTGCGCTTCCCACCCCGGTCCCGGACCGGTTGCTGGTATGTCCCGCCTGCCTGAACCACTTATCCAGACCTTTTTAACCCTATCCGATGGTATTCAGGACATGTAGAGTGAGCCTGCCCCTTTAACTTACCACCGATAGTCTCCTCCTTACGCCTGCTAATCTCCTTTCAATTGGGGAAGTAGAGTCGCAAGGGTGAGTTACATCATCTAGTCTTTCTCTCACGTCGACCCATCAAAATGAAAAGAAAAAAAAAACGACCTGAATCATCTCTCTTTCTCGTTATCTTATGGTGCATCTTTACTGAACAGCCACACAGTCAAGTGCGATGAAGTCCATCCTCAGTGCAATGTGATTTCCTCCCTCCTCCACCGCCCCTTCCTTATCGACTTTACAGTCTTTCACTCTCATGTCGCCGTGGGCGATACTGACGTTTATTGATTTCCTAGCAATGTGCTCGTCTAGGTCACATCTGTGATTATCAACCACGTCTGTGTTTCCGGGATGATACCCGCCGAGTTATGGAGCGAATGCCTGATGTCAAATTGAAGACCAGTGTAGTGTGGGATTGTAAGGCATCCCAGTTGGCTTCCGTGAGCCATAGAAACTCGGTACAGCTGAGATTGAGGGATTGCTAACCTGTGAGCAGCCAGGACACGCGCCCCAACCGTCCCACTCACCTGCGATATGCTTCCTCCCTTCGTCATGCTTGGTTCGGATGAAGAGCGGGAACGAAAAGCTCAGTCAGCTATCCCGGGGACGTATCATGTTGTTGCTATTCCAGAGAGTTTCTCCCAGCTGCCTGAGTACACGGGTGGGGCAGCAGATGCAGATCAATCCACGGTCTCCCTGGGCTCGACGGTCATTTGTGAAAATGACCAGGTTGAGAACGACACGCGGGCCTGCGGACCAGATGTGGTGATTTTACAAAGATTCCGTGACACAAGAAGGCCCCAGTACTTCCACCGAAGAAGTCCTTCGCAGTCTCCAGAATCCGAGCCAGGCAGCTCAATCTTGTCTGTTGCATCAGGACCTGAACCAATCTCCAATTATCCAGGACCTAGTTGGCAGCATGTTTCAGATCATCTCGATCTGGGGCATTACGACTTCATCCTCTTGAATCATTTCCGTCGTGTTGTCTGTGCACAATTAATATGCGGTGTCGGTATAGATAATGGTCATGGCTTGACTGCTGAGCTTCTCGAGCAAGAGGCTGCCAGTTTTCCCCCGGTGAGTTTTCTGCAGTTGCGACGTCCACGATACACATTGTCTAATGCCTAGATATTCAGCTCTACCATGCATTGACAGCCATATCCGCACTCAGTCTTGCCCGCCAAGGCAACCATCACAACCTAGATCCTTCTCATTACTACCACCAAACGATATCCACTTTACAGAGTAGAATCCAGAGCAACGAAGATCTCTTATCAGACGGGAGCTTCCTCTCACACTTCTTGCTACTCGTATATGAGGTCGGTACACTCTTTCAGGCTCGCACAATTCGACGCATATTGATCTGATTCTTGCAGGTCATGGCTTGCAACGTCGCCAGTTCGAGCCTCTGGTCTCATCACGTGTCTCAATTACTTCATATCTCCTTACTTCGACAGTCGGCTCCCGGTGCAAAACCCTTCCCCTTTGTCGTCTGGTGGGTCTGCAACGTGGACCTTTACGCCCTCCTCAGCGGTGCAGGTACAGGAGAGTATGTAAGAGCCGTACTTAACCACCAATTGCTCCTTGATCTAAAGTCCCTCTTCCCTCCCATCGGGCCGGAGGACTCGAGCCTACTCTATGCCGACTATGATGGTATATCTACACTTTCGCGCTTATACTATGATACCTTCATACTGGCTATTCGCCTGGGGGTTATTTCTGTTGAGCTAAGAAAGGCAAAGGCGCAGTTCTTTGACCCAAGGTTAACCTCACGTCAACAAGAACTTGGGCATATACGTGAAGCCTTGACTGGACTCTGGGATCATCCTGAGATTCAGTATATGATCCACAATCAAGCCGGCCTTCCAAAGCGATCGCACGATATGCTTCAGCAGGTTAGTCAACTCATTCAGACATCTCTTGCCATTCAAATTCCACGGGCCAGATACTGACAGCTTGTCACTTTCATCAGATTTCTATCCTTTTTCACACTTGCCTCCTCTTCTCCTTTACGAGTGTATATCCCGGGCAACGACTTGAACCCAGTGCCGTGTCGGAGGAAAGCGTTCACCATCACGCTACGATGATTATCCAGATGTCCTCAGTACTTCTGAGCCGGGATAGTCGGGGCGACAGGCCGTTCATGGTCTTTCCTCTGTTCTTGTCAGGAGCAGTTGCTGCATCGAGCAGTCTCAAAATGATGGCTCTGGAACTGCTTTCTGGACTCGAGGAGACAGACATAGGATCCAATGCAGCAACGGCGTGCCATATCCTGCAAGTCATCTACGAACGTCAAATCCAGCGTTCGAGCTGTGGTGAGCATACACTGGGGTTTAGTTGGGTCGAAGTGTTAGTAGAGCATGGGCTGCAACTGGTTAGTTACAAATGACGACTGCACCCGACAGAGCCTTCTCTTTTCTTCGTGTTCTTGCCATATCTGTGTTTTTGACAACAATATGCATGCGTGTATATATATACCCAAAGGTGTCCATAGCTGCTCCAATTAATCATGATGTCCACGAACCAATTGATTTTACATATATATGTATATACACGTGAATATAACTATGTGAGTATATGTATATTAGTACTTATACATTCTTAGTTTTGAATGATTTTCATTTTCTCACTGGTGTCCAACTAGGTTGGGATTAGATTAGATAGCATCGATTCGCTGCTCAGTTGCCCCTCCATGGCCGGCGCCGAGTCTGCTGGAGCCAATGATTCGACCGCTGGGCACCACCTCGGCGGCTATCTCAGTCCTTCTCGCATGCAACTTATGTGTCTTGAAGTAATTCCGTACTAACTAACTTATAAGTTGAAGTAGATTGCGACGCTGCTGCCTTTGTCTTCCCCGCTTCGACTCCTTTTCCCCATTTCCCTAATTCCCTTTCCTTCCTCCCTCTTTTCTTCCCCCCTCCCCTTTCGTAGTTCTGGTTTGCCTCAATCCTTTCACCATCCCAGGACCTGGCCTTAATTACCATTAGCACATTCTCCGCCAACAGTTCATCATTTTTTCCTTCTACAGTCAGCTCCGCGTCGTGGGTCGTGGCGAGGTTTGCGGTCGCATACTTGCCGTTCGATCGGTTGATATCCAATAGAGCTTCAAAATACCCGAGCGCGGTCAAAATCCATCGTCTTTCTCGTCTCTCGTCATGAGCGCCGGTGCCAGTCGTCACCAGGGCAGCCGGTCTCAGGAGGAGCTGTTCCTGACTACCACCACACCACAGCCATCGCAAACGGAGTCGCCGGTTATTGAACCACTGCGCATCAACAAACGAGAATCCCCTTCCCCAGCCTCATCGAACGGCATTGTTTTGCCCTATCCGGATGACCGGCAGAGGCCCCAACAGGTTCGGCCCGCGGGTTCCAGTGGTTCTAGTCCTATCAGCCCAGCAGCGGTATCTTGCGATTCTCCCACTGTCCCCAATCATATCTCCTCGCGGCCTTCAGGGTTTCCTACAGCTTTCCGCCCCCGTGAAGGACGTGAACCCAAGCAAGCAACTCTAGCTGAGCGGCGAGGGAACGTCCCAAAGCCGCTCCCTGAGTCTCCCAGCGGGGATTCTCCAGACAGAGAAGGGTTATTCGCTAGAGTTCACCCCCGCTTTCCGGCTCCTGCAGTGTCAAACGATGGCGCATACCCCCAAAATAGCATTCCCGAGCAACAACACACGCTTTACTACCCGCCTCCGCAAGCGGCCCCGAGACCAACAGCCTTGCAGAATGATTTGCAGCCGAATAGCACAATCAATCGAATCAGCTCTACAGCCTCGAATTCGACGACTCGTGCTCAACGTGGCTCGCCACCGCCACCGGAGACTCCGGTGATAGAACCTGGACAACATCCAGCATCAGATATCGAGGCTCGATACGCAGCTTCTGGGATAGCTGGGACTTCGACACTGGCAGGCTTGCAAGCACGAAGCGCTGCCGCCCAGAGGAGAGCAGAACAATATGCCGGACAACAGCCTCGAAGTCGACAACCAGCGCCTGAGATTCCGCGGCCGTGGACTCCGACCGAACAACCTGGCACGCAACCTCATGGGCCACCTACTGTATATCAGGGGGCAGGGGTTGTATCGGATGAGGATCGTCCAGCACCAAGCAGAGAAGCAGAAGAGGCCTCGTATCAGGCTGCGCCAGCTCAGCAACCGACGAGGATCCCCCCAAATGCTCTTGAAAATGACCTTGAGCGCATGCGGATTAGCTCATCCCCCCCGCCCGCCTATTCAAGTGTATCAGGGCTCGCAACCTCACAAGCCTATTCCGCTGAGAAGCAGCGGCCTGTAGCATCGGCGGGACAGCAACCTGTCACAGACGCTCACCCTAACGCTACGAGCCCCACAGGTAGTGCCTCTCGTGCCACTGCACCCGTTGCATCCGCTCACCCAGCCTTTGCAAATGATTTGCGACGGCAGGGGTCACTAGCGGTGTCGCCCGAGGTTGGCGGGCAGGCATTGTCGTCGCAGAGCGGTCATCACTCCGTTCTCCAACCAGCTCAGGTGAATACATTGTCGTCCGCGTCCTCTGGACTTCCACCGGCTTCTCCGCCACCACTACCCGAAGGGTGGATTGCTCACCTGGACTCCAACTCCGGCCAATACTATTACATTCATCTGCCCACTCAATCAACTCAGTGGGAATTCCCCAAAGGGCCAACGCCCTTGAATCTCAATGACACTCCATTGTCCCCGGTAGGCAGCGTGTACAGCAGTCACCCTCTGGCTTCGCCGGTATTCTCAGCATTTGGTAAGCCGCTGACCTCTCCTGGTCTTCCTTTGACCCCAGGATACGAAAGCCTGCAATCCCCTGTTGTAGCAGGGTTTAGTGGGCCTCCTCCAAGTAATGGGATAGACTTGTATAAAGTCGCACCAACCAACGGTGTATACTTTGGCCCGTATCTCCGCTACACCAATATGGATGTCGAGCGAGGCATTTGGATGGGCTCCATCCTTCTAGTCACCGATGCGGCACAACCTCCTACAATACATATCCATCAAAGTATCGATCTTTCGCCGAATCCACGTCAATTGAAGGCGACACCTATCGCTGTGCACCAGCGTTGGACCTTCTACAAGTACGAGATCGATCTACAGATGGATGAAACAGGGCCTGCTAAGTGGACCTACGCCATCACGTCCCACTTGGGCTGCACACGGTATGAGTTCCTGATCGCAGGGCGATACGAAACAAGCTGGCGCTTTATTACTACGTCTGGCAACGATTTCTCCTTGAATGTGAATGCGAATGAACGTTCCCGGCTTGGGGGTGTAGGGTTCATGTGGAAAGATATTATGCAGAAACATAACGAAATCGGGGGATTCCATGTGCAACTCTGCCTTGGAGGTCAGATCTATGCTGATCGTATGTGGAAGGAGATTTCGTGTCTGAAGCAGTGGCTTGCAATGAGCGGAAAGGAGACGCGAAAAAACGCGCCGTGGACCACAGCTCACGAAGAAGACGTTTCCCATGCGTACTTCCATTATTACACGAGCCATTTTGACCAACCCTATCTGCGCGAGTCATTCGCACAGGTCCCATATGTCTGCCAGATGGACGACCATGACATGTAAGTGCATTCACACCGCGAACAAACAGCTGCGACTAATGATTCCAGCTTTGACGGATATGGTTCATACCCGGAGCACATGCAATTCTCGAACATGTTCAAGAACATAGGCCGAATTGGAACGGAGATGTATCTGCTCTTCCAGCATCATACCACTCTGGATTTACTCCGCAGCACCAGGACCGACACCGATTTATTCACGATAACCGGTACTGGCTGGCATTTTGTGAAATACCTGGGACCCGCTGTAGTCGTCGTTGGGCTAGATTGTCGATCAGAGCGCAACCCGCACCAGGTCATAGCTGGACCAACATATCAAGGCATCTTTCCCAAAGTGGCAATGCTACCTGCTAATGTGCAACACTGCCTATGGATGCTCTCGGTACCCATTATTTATCCACGGCTAGAGACAGCAGAGCATATAGCACATACGGTTGCAACGGGAAAGAGGGCCGTGACCGGGGCATACAATGTTCTTGGGAAAGTTACCAGCTCCGTAGCCGGGGTGGTCGGAGCCAAGGACGTTGTAGGCTCCGGGTTTAATTCTGTCAAGCGTGCTGTGGGAAAGTCTGGTCTCATGGGCGGGATTCTTAGCCCATTCGGGGAGCTGGACTTATTAGATGAGCTTCGAGATCAATGGACACACGAATCCAAGGTAGGTGGGCTCCTCCCCGACCGTTTGAGACCGATCATTAACGGAGGCATACAGGATCTCGAGAGAACCTATCTGATTCGCACCCTTCAGGGTATCTCTCATCAGAAGTCCTTGCGCATGACCTTCCTCTCTGGTGCTGTGAATGCTTGCGGTGCTGGACTAGTGCATGATCCAGCTCATCCTTCAAATCATAAAACAATGTACCAACTAATCTCCTCGCCGGTTGTGAACAGTCCCCCGCCCTCATATGTCATGAAAATGCTTCACAGCAACAATAAGCCCCTCTATATTCCCGCCAACGGCCATCGCTCGACGCCATCACAGCCAACTGACACTAAAGAAGATATGATGGAGATCTTCCAATCCGACGTGACAGGACAAAGTCGTGAGCACCGCAAGCTGATGGGCCGTCGAAATTATGTGGCTATCGTTGCTTATGATCCGGATGCTGTGAACACGATGTATGGGCAAGCTATTTCGAACCCTGGAAGTGGCAGATTAAACCTTGCTGCGGATTTCATGGTTCAGGGAGATGGAACTTTTGGGACGGTTGTGAAATATGGACCGGTAATTGTCCCTAGCCTGGAACCTGGAAAGTGAACCGGAGGAGGAATCTATATTTCTCTCAACGCCACCCTTCTACCCTTTTCTCCCAAATCCTAACTACATACGGACCTTTGATGGAAGACAAGGTCTGGCTATAATGTTTCTATTTGCGTGGCATAGTTCAGATTAGTAGTAACCAATATCTGCTCGGAGGATGCTTCAGCATGTACTTTGTTCTGCCATTAGCATTGTATCTTGTATAATAATGTCACGTCATACACATTATCCCTGCAATGCTGCTAAGCCGCAGCTTCAACAAGAGTGCTGGACCATGAGGCCAGCTATAGTAGGTATTGTCTTAACGGGGCACCGGCACATTCCTGCCTTGGAAATGTCGTGTTATCTCCTACCTTTCAGATAATCGACTACTGGTCAAAGTAGAATAAATTCTATTTAGCCAGGCATCCTATGTTAAACAGTCCGGTAGGCCACTGGGTAGATTCGATACCAAAAAACCAAGCATATGGTGCTTCACAAGGGATGTTGATTCACTGAAACCACATACATTAATTAAACACTCACTATCTCACGCCTTCAAATGAGGTATCAACCATGCTGTGGTGATATCATAAAGGGGAGAAGGATCTCCAAGACGATAACATGATGGGATTAAGCAAATGCGAAAGCAGGAAGCTCATAGCTCTGGCTACGCATGGGCTAGAGAGAGCTAGAATCAACAGCCCTTCCCACCCTCACCCCCCGCGTCCCTCCTCATTCTCTACGACGATGGCTTAAAGGTATGATGAGTAGTGATACAGTAGACCACGTTGCATACTCCCGGTTCGAGAATGGTGGCGTCATTGGGCTTTTTACAACAAAAAAGGTCTCCCCTGCTGTAGAAGACACAGAAGAGTCTCACCAAGGCCGCTGCTAAAAAGATGTCATTTTACTCATAACAGGCAGGAGGTTGCAGAAGCCTACGGGCGTGGCCTTCCGCTTGGCCATCCTTGCATTGGCCAGCACTCAATTGACGTGCAGAGTTTCTTATTCTTTCTTCAACTCTGAAGTATGGTGATGTACTATAGTCTCGAGGTTCAACTACGACTAACCTGCTGCACGAGACACGATTTGAGAGAACAGTAAGATCGCTCAATGTAGTCAGTTCTCACGACCATCATAGGTTTGTTTCCTGACAAATAGAGCATACGCAAAGAATCACATACGAACTGGCTTTTATCCCAAGCGATATCGATCGGTTATCACCCTTTGCCAGTTGGGTCACCCCCCGGGATACAAAGCCCCAGTCGCCAGAAGTAGTCTCGATGAGAGAAGAATAACTCCCATGAATGCAAACGTGATGGGTTCGAATGCCAGTGGAATCTTCGCCATGTTTCATTGCGAAACTGTCCCTTATCCTGCGATTTTAGGATATAACCTTCAAGCGAAGACACATGCATCGGCGCCTGTTGTTCCTTCGAATCAGGAGGCGCATCGACACTCTGTGGTCGTACGAGAAGGGTGGGCGTTTCGCGAAGTGCGAGCCTCAAAGTGTGGTCCGCACCGGATATGCATCGTTCGTCCTTGTTACCCTCGCAGACCTTGACATCAGACACTAATGGTGGAAGGTCTTCTTTCGCGATAAAGAGCTCTCCCGCATGCATTTCGTAGCCCCATTCCGCAAGTGGCAAGAGCGGAACAGGATCGTTAATATGGGTAACCCGGTGAAATCTGTAACGTTCGACGGGAGCAGATGCCGCTCCCCTTGGTAGTTCAAACAACCTGGCAAGATACTCGGCAAAACCCTGGTTTCCAACCTTCGGTTCTCCGAATGTCGTCACCGTTGGTTTCCAGCCCCGTAGCTGCATCTCCACACCAGCTAGGGCAGCGACCGCTCCGCCTAGGGAGTGGCCAACTAGAGACAGGTCGTAGTCAGGATATCGTAGCCTTGCGGCAGAGACATAGCCCAGGACGACCGAGCGTGCGTTCTGCCATGACGACATGAACCCTGCATGGACAGTGCACTCTTCACAATGGAGCGTCCCCGATTCATTACCAGTGTCGTTTCCCGGGTCGTACGGGACGTAGCTTTGCGGATAAGCGGAGAGATCGATTATGGTGTTTGCGATCGAATAGGTGCCACGAAAAGCGACGATGATCCTCTTTGGTGACGGCGGATGAGAAAGGGCGATATAACCGCAGGAGTCCGACAGTAAAGGTCCTGTATTCCATACCTATTAGGGTGCGCGGATTTAGAAATAGGCCAACTTCTTCGCCGCATCAGACACGAGGCACCTACTGATATCAACTCGAACCCTTCCAGGTCGGCGCAGTGACTGAGACACTCAAATGGTCTTCGGAGCCCGGTGTTGCCGACACAGTAAGAGACATCAACCACGCGTGCGAGCTGATCCAGTTCATGAAAAAGGCTGTTGGGAATCGACCGCTGAGCTTCACTGGGCGAGATCCGATCAAGTTCGGCGGAAGAGACTGTGTGGCGGACAAGCAAGACAAGTGATACAGAGGCTAAAGCGAGAAGAATGTAGAAGATGTCCCGACGACTTGAGTTTACAGCCATGATAGAGTTTCAGTCTTAGATCTCAGAATCATTGCCATCTATCATTCATGATGCAGCGATCTGGGAAGCCGTCGTGGTCGTACTTGTTTGAAATAATGGCTCGTGACGAGCGGCGAGGCGTGACGTCGAAAAATCCGGGGGAAATTACGACCAGGGTGGATCCATAGTTTCAAGGGTTTACAGTAACTTACATACTATACTGTACTACGTTCCGCGGCCCAATACCCAGTACAGTACAAGCTTTTATTTATTTGCACAATCTACGTCCGGCACAACCAACCAGATTCTATGTACTCCAAGGTGTTTCTAAAGCGACAAGCGCCCCTTGTCACACAATTCAAATAGGTTCCGAAGACGGGGCAACAGAGTACTAAGCCAAGGCATCTGGTCCTTCACGAACAATGCATCATCAAACGTGTTGACAAAGTGGAACCGTCTATATGGTCCAGACAACGACACGGCCATCAACCCCACTCGCTGCAATCCATAAAAGTTAGTAAGGCTCCTACAGACGAGGGTCAAATCAAGTGGTAGAATCTCACTGCTGAATTTGCGCAGAACACCATCGGTCTCCTCATACACCCTCACGGTACTGATGGTATTCTGGTGGGTTGACTTGAGTTGAATATCAGCCTGAGTCTGTCCCTTGAGATCCATCTGACGGAACATGTGCAGAGCGGATTCTTCCCGCGCGGTACCGGCACCTGGCCCTGTATTGTTCTCTATGGTCCCTGTAAGCTGCCATCCACTCTCGCCGCCGCGAAGACGGTAAGGTTCACAATCCTAAATCGGCGAGTTAGCTTTGAAGTCATGCAAATCCCGCGAGATGTCACAATGTCTTACGTGACCGGCGGCGATGATTTCGTTCTCTCCATTCCAAATGAGACTTGTGAATGGCAGTAAACGAGTAGTGACGTTCAGCATCGCTCGAGGGGGCTGTTCTGGGGCACTCGGGTAAACGACAGTGACGCTGCTATCATGGCCAGTAAATGCGAGGGCGTTTCCACTGGGAGAAAATGAGACTCCATGGATCCAGCCAGCGGAGTCATTCAAAAACTCGCCGCAAATGGTGTTAAAAGGCAGACGCTCTCCCCAGGCACTCGGCTCCGGACGTGTATCGACGCCTTTGATGAAGCTAGAGAAGACTCTGGCATGAGAGTCGGTGGAGCCTGCAGCCAAAAGCACCGAATTCGGATGCCATGCGAGCGTTGTAATAGTGCTCCGAATCGGTTTCTTCAAGTGCTTTGAGATCCACCAGTCGTTCTCCTCTTCGAAATAACACACAGCGATTACACGGGCACCTGAACCAACGGCGAACTTCTGCTCCGATGGCGACCATCTAACGAAAGTTGCTGCTCGGTTAATGCGGAGTAATACGAGAGTTGGCTTCCAGCCCGATGAAGTGCGCTCCCATACGTATGCATTTCGATCTGTGTTATTTCACGGTGTTAGACTAGTGCCGAAGTAGAACACAAGAAAGGGGAGACGAGATACCCTGTGAGCAAGTAACAATACGGCCACTATTAGGAGCAATGTCCACGCCGGTCACAGTCTTCTCGTGGCCTTTGAGCTCATCAGTCAGTGAGAACTTGGCACCTGATTTTTGGTAGAGCTCCACATTGCTATCTCGCGCAACCGCGAGTGTTGATTTGTCGGGAGAGAAAGAATGGTCGGCGATCGGATTATGGAAGAGATGATGAATTTCAGGAGCAGCCATTGTAACGATAATGACAGGAGGAGCTCTCTACTGTCGAAGAGATTAGGTAGCTGGTGATAGCTCAGGAGAGGAGTATGTACGTGGAGTGAGAGAAAGTGGGGGAGAAGGGATGAACGGTCAATTACGGGACATGTGTACTTCACGGATATGCCTAACGATGACGCGGAGGACCGGTCCGATTAGATAATATATCACATGACCCCAGATCGCTCAGTTGTTCAGGTGTTACTGGCTGCGCAGACTTTATTCTCCTTGGTTTTCAATGTCCTTCTTGAGCTCAATTGCATACTGTTTTCTTTCCAGTTTAACAAGTCCCACCTTTCCTTCTCCAATTAATCACTACCTGTCGATAATGAGTACGAAAATCATACCTGCACGCGGCGGCGCTCAAAGTAAATCGCCTTTGAGTGGCCTCCCTAATCAAACGTGAGATTACCTGCCACTCATATACGAGACCACAGAGCTAATTCTTCATAGTTTATATTGTACGAATCTACCGGATAAACTTCGGAAACATGATTTGCGACTGTCCCTCTACATGCTTTTCTCCACATACGGCACTGTTCTGGATGTTGTCGCTATGAAAACCGACAAAATGCGTGGCCAGGCTCATATTGTGTTCAAGGATGTCCAAGCTAGTACGCAAGCCATGCGCGCTCTCCAGGGGTTCGAGTTCTTTGGCAAACAAATGGTAAAATTTACGCCCATGACTGTTATTCTTTGCTTGCTAACGTAAGGGCCAATGCAGAAAATTATGTATGCCAAAGGCACTTCAGACGTTATCGCTAGACTTCGTGGAACCTATAACCTGTCGGTCACTACCTCCGGTGGGCAAGCTGTGGCGGCGTCTACTGAGCTGCAAAAGTCAATCTTTAGCGGACCTCCTGGGTCAGCAACACTGCCCACGAAACATACTGGGGAGGTCAACGGGGAGGTCAACGGGGAGGAGCCGACAGCTCACGGGTTAAAAAGGCCGCGTGAGGAAGAAAGTGACGAAGAGGATGCTCCCATGGATGAAGATAGTGATGTTCCTATGGAAGCATCCTCCGACGAAGACTAAGTCCCCAAATAGTGCCCCAAGGCATATGCGCTCCTGGTCTCTGTTGGTCGACGGAGTTCCGGGGACATGTCAGTCTAGAAGTGCTCTGAAAGCTGAATCTGCGAGATTTCAAGACCTCGTATTCCCTCGCATCTCATCTGTCGCGAAGAGATCCCTTGGCAGCTGAAGACCCAAACGATTTCCGACTAATCCGAGCCAAATAATGAGATACGTCTCGGGGTTGACACGCCGGTGTCCTGCGATTTGCCTCATAACATCCGCAGTGTTGCACGGGTGGACGAAGAATGCTGGAGTTCCGGATTCTGGATGATACTACAAATTATAAGCTCTGACTTGAGCTAGGGTTCTGAATACTTGCACATACGCCCAGACTAATCCCACCCATGACACCCACGCTTTGGAGTTCCTCTCTGTATTGGCTCGGTACCAAATATCGGTAAACTGCGTCGATCCCCAACGGTCCGGGATGATCAGTCGGCCGTAAATTGAAATACAGGACGGGGACTTGGTAGGTGGGCGAAAGAAGGACGTCATAAACTACGTGTAAGCCGACGCTGGGCTCGGGTGTACGGATGAGAGCTTCCTGTTCATCGCGTGTTAGATGTCGCTTTGTTTCAAATCAATCACAATGACATTGGATATTTCACGGACAGGGTCATCTTCGTAAGCCTCTGTATACCGTTCTCGGATCGGGTCGTCTGCCGAGGATTGAGTATCGTATGCGGGGATACTGACGTGAGGGATCCGCCGTGTTATGCTCAAAATCGGACCAAGTGCCTAGTAAGTTAGCTCGCTGTTACATGGCAACCACAGAGTACAGGAGCATGGATTCAATAGTTGCAGAGCCCTTAAGTTGAAGTGCACATCCCATAACTATGACCCTCCACTTGTGGCGCTAATGGGAAAGGTATCCTTCCATGATGTATGATTTGAATATAAACCTTTTTGGTATATGATAATTCATAAGGGACTGGCAGCGAGAAGTGTCGCAAGATACGTGGAGGGAAGAGTGAGAGCCACCAGAAACTAACCCGTTGAGCATATTGAACAGTCAGCCGCCCCATCAACGACTCATTTGCCACGTGAACCCGATCGAGGAATTGGTGACAGGCAGAATCGAACTCTTTGTCCGTGAGCAAAGGAAAGATCGCCAAGGCCGGATGCTGGCTGGAAGCTGAAAGCTCCATGCGACAAGTGAAGACGCGGTGTAATCCGACTACTGACCGACAGGATCGCAGAAGATTTTGGGGATGCGCAAGAAGTTGGGCTTATGAACGCCGTTCTTATAAACGCCGTTTTCATTCGAAGGATTTCAAGGAGCGGGCCCCCAAAGCTTCTAAAGCGGTAAGGAGAGAGAGAGAGCCTGGAGATCCACTGCCAGCAATTTCAAGTGTCAAGACCTCATTCATCCACAAACTGCCGGTAACTACTCCATGACGTATACCTGGACAGACTAGTTTGATCTTCTAGACTATAGTATTACACCTGAATTTTTTTATACAAGTCAGGGTGAGCTCGAGTACGCCTTCAATTATTTGACTGATTTAGTTTCTTACTAAAGTGGGACAGGTGACTAGGCACTGCAGTTATGGTTGATGGATGGTGTGCTGTAACTACGCAGTACTGAGTATATAAGTTGGTCTTTAGGGGCAAAAGTCAGTCAAGGATTGACTAGCAAAGGGTTGTGTATAACTACTTTCACATGGTAACTTCTGTACTCGGTACTGTACCGGTTTGTACAGAGTACTCCATACATATGACAGAATAATAATGAAAACCCTTCATGGTTCCTCTTTGCAACCACTTAATTCGCTCACAATGCACATTAACTTGGCGCAAACCGGAACTAGGAATGAGACAAGTCAGCATTCGACAAACGGATTAAGTTGCCCAGGTCCTTCCCCTCCCCTCCGCCCCCCCCCCCCCCCGGGGCCTGGCACCACTGAATGCGGCCAGGGTGAGCAAAGAGTTTGCCAATCATAGGGCGCCATCTCTGTAAACCGACAAGCTTTTTCCCCTGAGATGATCCACAGCTGGTCCTAAGTCCAACTACTAGGTAAGTGCCCCCTGGTCCTGACGATCCATTTGCCAAATCTCTGTGTACATACAAGACATAATATGTACTGCTTTGTACAGTACTTTAAGATACGTAGACCAGACTAATTATTGCACTGAGCACTGCCTTAGCTAATTAAGTGATAGGTACAGCACAGTACGTACTGTAGAAGTCACCAGGTACAGTATACAGTACTTAATTGTACAGTATTATACGCTACCAGGTAGTATTACCCTACTAGTCTGACTACACAAAAGGGAGCTTTCTTCCCTTTCTGACAGGATACGTTCCCCCTCAACGTGCCACTTTCTTTGTCCGCATTCGTCGGGGTTGCCCTTCGGCCTTTCATGCAACTTTCCTCTTTACAGAACAACATTTACCACTTCCTTTGGGTGTTTGATTCCCAGCGCTCGTATGCTGATCTCTATAGTAGTCCAGGGCCAAGAGCCCCTCGTAGTGGAAAGAGGTTGACAATCATACCGGTAGACTCTTGTAAATTTATGGAGTCTAGTAGATAAACGCAACTGAGTGGCTAATTGAAGAATGAAGAATAGCGGTCGTGTCATCTAGCTGGTTTGTGTTCCGACCGTCAGCCGTCTGCAAGCTGTCGATCCGTTCGTCTCCATACGCATCCGTCTTCTATCGTCATTACCACAGTGTGTCTTGTTGTGTGCCTCCCCCTCAACCATGGCAGAACCAGTGGAGCTCCACCTCTCTTATGTATTTCATTTCCCTTGCTTATCTACCTCGGATTCTAATCCTTAATCTATGTGGCTGTCCGTTGGGCTGGATCTGATTTATCTCCTTCCTCCGTTTCTCTTACCCACTTCTTCCCCCTCCCCCCCTCCCTTCTTCTCCCCCGGTCAATTTGAATCTGTGTCAATTTACTTAGGGTTCCGGGGGCTCTAGTCAATAATCCGTTCAATCCTAATTTACTAGTTCATCACCACTTGTTCACTTACTTTCTGGGTCTTTTTTTATTATTGGTTATTTAACCTTTCAATTCAGAACTGTTTGGTGGCCCTGGCCGTCCAGGATTCCGACAGGCCAAGAGCAACAGGGCAATCAACCATTCTTACCTATATCACACGTCGCTCACGACAGACAACCAATTATCTAACCTCATTTTCAACTCTACAATACCGATCTCTTGGTGGTGGCGCTTTACCTTCCATAACTAATACAGAAGAAAACGGGAGGCCAGGGCATAGCTAGAGCATATCACCGCGGTTGCGATTACGGCGACATTTCGTACCTCTCTTGTCCGTCTTGTCTATGTATGCCTGGGGCCATTTATCGACCCCATTGTTGAATCTAGTGTCGGCTGCCCACATTGTGAAACAACAAGCACACACGGTCCAGTTTCGGCCTTTCACTATCTACTTGCCACGCCTCCGATAGCTCTTCTCGTGATTTGCAGCTGAAGTGGAGGATTAAGTCTGGGTTCCCACGCGGGTGTTTTCGTGACAAGGAGCCTAGCGCTTCAAGCTTGGCTGGCGACGTCTGTGCTCATATCACTTCATTGCCGATTCTGCACGCCCGCTTATGCCGTGCCTGTGCTTTTATCACTGATTTGGAAGGGTACCTGAGCCTGTCGGCCGTCAAGCAACGAGCTTCCTACTTGTCTGGAAATGGGAAGCTTTTTGTCAGTGTCAGTCCACCAGAGTAAGGACAAGCGCCCCCGCCGCTCGAGACGCTTGTCAAAACCACCTCCGAAACAAGCAACCGTGGAATCGGTCACCTCCGTATCTCATCAACATCAGTCTTCTGTTGGTGGTTCGTCTGCGTGCTTGCATCCCGCAGCTGCATGGCAAAATCCCTGGACAGGGGCATCCATACCCATCAACACGCATAATCCGGCTTCGAGCGGACGAAGATCACATTCTCTCCCTTCTGTGACTTCTCATCCCAGAACGCCGTGGCCTTCCGTCAATGCACCCCGAAAATGCCAGGCTATAGCCAGAGAGTCACAGGGCATGGTTTTGCGCTCGCCCACTGTCGCTACTGTGGAGCCCTCTGCTGTGGATAGGCGAGCATCTCTCCAGCCCTCCGGACAAGGTACCGTTCGGTCCGCCGACTTTCGAGCCTCTCCGCAATCACCAATTGACCAGCGCCCCAAACGATCCTATTCGACCACTTCGCCACCTCAAAGAACGCATAGTGCTATTAGCCGCAGTACTATCGAAGAAGCGAAGTCTTCCAACACGCACTTCATGGTCGACAGTCAAGGGTTCTCTCTGATCCGCCGACGGTCTCTATTGACGCGGCCTGGGGTTGCGACACGACGATCGACCAGAGACCCGGCTCGAAGACAGCCTCAAATGCTTGACCAGGGGAATCGCCATCTCACCAACAACTCAAATGTGTCATATCAGGTGCACGAACAATTCGCAACTCACAATGAAGAGAGCACGATCAGACCTGGTATTCCATCGGGGCAGTTACGCCCTCCTACTCCGAATGAACTCGAGTACACACATCTAGGAGCACTGAAACTAGGATCATTACGCGTCGTGAATGGCTCCACATCTCCATGCCCCAGTGACCGAACTAGACTTAAATACCCCGAAGGTTCGTCACCGAGGCTGCACTCAGGATGTGCATCTGAAGAGGAGTCCATCAAGCTTGGGCGACCAGACTTGCGACGCATCAAGACTCAGGTTTCTTCGAATAATAATGAGCAACCTGACTTGTTGCCTCATCGAACCGACATCAGTCCGAACAATATGACTGTTTCCGAACCCTGTTTACAGGTTGCTGGGGGTGAGTTGGCGACCGCCCAGGCTCATCTGCAGAGTTTCGCCAGGCGCAGTCCAGCTACGTGCTCCTTACAGATCCCCAATAGTGCCGATTATGCAGAGAACGAGGATGTTCCGATAAGTCCATTTTCTTTTGAGAGATCGCCCACTGTTCCAGACTTATTGAGACCGTGTATCTCAGTAACGAACGCTCAAGGCGGCTCTGCGCCCCCAAGTGATAGAAAAGATGCTTTGTCAATGCAGGGTTACTCAAGGTTGAGTAAGCGCAGAGGGTCTCGCTATTCGCACCATATGGCTGATAGCGGACATGTTTATTCCTGTCTGAATAATCAAGCTATGAGGCCGTCGCCTTCTCAAGTGCTTGCGGCGCCTGCTACTCCATCGTTTGGTTCTACGTCTGGTAATAGGGCCAGAAACGTTCAATCTTCAAGATTTACAGATCTGCCAGCTACAGAAAAGCAGCTTCGAATGCATCGACAATTGAGTCTCCAAGCTTCTAGCAGGCGCCGCGAACTTGAGGTTTCTGACCAGCCAGCTTTTGTGTCTTCTATGTGTCACGAGTTACAACAACGACGTCATCATAGGCGTGCCAGGAGCACATCACTTACAGTCCCGTGTGATCTTGATAGTTTAGTGTCATATCCACAACACTGTGGCCAGCTGCGGAGCTATGAAGGCGTCTCTTCTAACTTCGATAGTACTGACTCAGAGCAGCGATTGAAGACGAATATAATACCACGATCATCTGATAATATACCTCAGCGGACTGGGCACAGGGACTTTTTTCTTGATCCTGGCATGAGCAATGACAACATTTGTGACTCTCTTCCACTCATTCGGAAGGGGACCATGTCTCATCCGAGCATTGACTCTTACTTCGCGTTGCGCCTGCCTGCTGGAATCGCAGGCAGCAATTTGCATTACGATAGTAGGCCATGCCCATCCTTGTCTGAAGGCAGCTCGACATCAACTTCTCAAGTCGGCGCAACAAGCGATTGTGGGACTCTGAGTGGCGCCAGCAGCAGTAGCAGAAGCAGCACACTTAGCGATTCTTGGCTTTCCAAAGCGACCACTAGCACATATCATCTGCCAGTTTCGGAAGAGAAGTTGAAGCCATGTGGAGAGAGCATGAGGGCTATGATCTCGGACTTTCCGCGGGGTCGGACCCGAAGTCGAACTATCGAACATCAGGGGCGCCGACTGACGAGGCATTTATAACGCCCACGGCGTTTTAGGTTGTTGATGTCCACTCACCATTGCTTGATACTACATTCCCTGATCAACCCAATGTCATCCATGTATCTTGAATGGACATTTCTCTTCGGTCTCTATACCTCTTTATTTTATAATTCCTGCTCCGCTTCTCTTTGTTGTGCTACCAAACATCATATTTTGTCTTGATTTTCGTGTTACCCGTCTTTGTTATGATACCATCTTCCTTCAACTGAGTTGAGCTTTGCTTTGGCTATGCTAGCAACCCTATACCACGTGTCTTTCTTGCACACATGTACAGCTTATCTGTTTCAATGATTGTCAGATCTGGAAGACTGTCAAAATAGTCAGGGAACAGTTCTACGTTCTTCTGATCGGCCATTCTTCTTTTTCAGATCGTTTACATTTTTCATTTTATGCCTCCTTGCTAAATGTATAAGTTTACCTGGAGGTCCTTGGTGCGGAAAATCAGATTACCACTTTCCATACATCATCATGGCGCTCGTCCTCATTCTTTGAGGACAATTGCCTGATTGTGTGACTCAACGGCCCTTTGGAGTTTTTCTGCACTGATGTCCTACGCGTACGAGAGAAGGGAAAAAAGGTTCAATTCATAAGTTGCAAGAAGCTTGATTATTGCTCATTGTACAAGTACCCTATAGCATATGGAAAACAACAAAAACCCTCAAGTAGATCCGACATAAACATGCCCAAAGAAGTACAGAACCAGACTCCTTACTAAACAATCATGTCAAGGCTCACACATCCGCGCGAGGTGCCCGAAGGATTTCCGCGCATATCGACACCTGAAAGACACCATGGTCCAGAATTGGAACGTCCATGCTCGATGGACTATTCAATGCGGATTTTCTTCACCTTCGGAGCAGGTTCTTTCGGTATTGAAAGCGACAAGATACCATTTCTGAGATTGGCTTTGACCGAATCTTGTTGCACCCTCGCTGGAAATGTAAAAATGCGGTGGAATTCGCCGGTCAACCGCTCAGATACCCAATATTTGCAGGTAGACTCGGTCTTTTTTGGCGTCACTAGTTGTTGCTTCGATGAGTTCTTCAAGGATCGGGACGTCGTAGCGTCATCCGCTTCACTCTCATCCTCCACGGTTGGCTGGTGATGAGACTTGGCAACGGGGGTCTGATCTTGTCCTTCCTCGAATGTTTGCCCGTTATGCCTCCTCACATGACCTTTTATCACTAGTGTATTTGGGTCCAAGAACTCGACTTGAATATCGTTAGATTCAACGCCAGGTACTTCTGCAGATAGATGAAAAGCATCGTGTGTTTCGAAGACATCTGATTTTAGCGATATGGGTTTCTTTGTCGGCGTTATCTTCGCGCGGCTAGAGCGATGACAGTCATAGTCATCTAGAAGCCGGAATAGAGGAGAGATATCATTGGTGAAATGAGGAAAGTAAGCCATGGTAAATTGGGTATGGGTGGTAGAGCCAATTCTTCGCAGAATTTATGACTAATCGACTTCAGTAGAATGACGGATGAGCGAAGCTAGAAGACTTCACTGTTGTTGCGGATTCTGTAAAAATTGAATGGATATCAGAAAGACTCCTTGCCAATGTGCTAGCTATATACTTCATCTCCCATCGTGTTATCCAGCAGCTAAGTGCCAAACCGAGAACTAGCACGAGAATTCTGGCACTATCTGGAGTGTTGATAAAGCTCATATTCGTTCCTACTCGGTCCCTCTGGACGATTCCATAAGCTTCGGGAGGCGGCTGGAGGCAACTTGACTTAGGTAGTTAACCAGCCTGGATGACGTAATCAAGTCACTCACTTGCTGGTCAACTGCCCTGTAAAGCGCCTTTGAGCTGACAAGTTGGTCAAGATAAGCGTTTCGCTTGCACCGAATTCAAACATCACCGCATGGATTAGCGGATGTTGCGTATGCCCGGTGAAGAATACATCTCGACCTGTCGGTGCCCTTTGCGTAGCAGATATTCAATTGCATTGAAGTCTTTTTTGCTGATTTCCACGTGCTTCTGAAACTCGGTTCTATTGTATAATCAGTAGTGTATAGTAAGCGGTTTGGTCTCAATGCACCTAGCGTATATTTTGAAATTCTGTCGGGTTTCCTATTACCGAGAGGGCATCGACCATATCAGACACTTCTTCCATTACCGTTGTTGCTTCGATGTCTATTTTGACTTACAACGGGCTTCTTTCGGATTTCTCTCAAACATTTCCGATAAAGAGATAGAACCTCCCGCTGAAGACCTGACAATCGTGCCATTGAGTCTGTGCAGCGATCTTCTGCGGAAATTGTGTGAGTGGGAGAGTCACACAGTGCGGAGCAATGGTAATGGTGAAGGATCTATCTTGGTAATGCAGACACGGATCCATGATCAGGAAGCTGGGGTCAGCTTACCTTATCGTATTCTGACTGTGCTCCGCCCTTTTCCCGACCGAGAACGCTGACCCTCCGCAACCTTCCCCGCACTATGATATGCATATATATTCTCATATACACAGATACCTATACATGCGGATAATGAAGCAATCTCCATACTTGCTAGAATTCTGTGTTCACCAAACAAACAATCCTATCCCAATGTCTACATTCTCTGTAAGTCCTAGAGTACTCAGTCTCGTATCATACTGAGTACCAGGCAAGATCCCGGTAGAGTCCGAGCGCCACTATCCTTAGCTAAACAGCCGATTCGTCGGAGTACCCATTCATTTCTTCCTCACAGATGTGAGGGGTCACGTGATACGGCGATGATCTCATGCCGCCGGCTTAAACGATGTTGCAAAGGTCACATAAGAACGTGTCACTCAGGGTGACATACCAGCAGGCTCATGTTACAAACCAGATTGCTGAAGTGGGAGTGCTTCTAGGCCCCTTCGCGCTGGAGGGAATCAGTACTGCTCGCTGTCTGGGCCTTAAATATGAGGAACCTGCGAGTTGATTGGATTTCCCTTCACTCAAATTCCAGTTCTCATCTATAAATCTGTTACATCTTTCGCCGTTCCGAATGACTATATTCCATTCCAGCCACTCTAAGACTACATGCCACACATAGGGCCTCGGGTGTTGGCATGAGAGCGTTAAGGCCAAAGGATGGCGATCTGATGAAGGTCTCCCTTGCACCTGAGGTCAGCACCTGCTGGACCAAGGTAAAAGTAGCGTCATTAAGGCCACCCACAATGCCCGAGGCGATTTAACGGCATGTTATAGAGAATCGCAACGAGACACTTTCTTCTCACATTACTTGATCTATCTCCGGCTCCTAAGGTCCTGTTACACAAGTGAGAGCAAATGTAGTAAGCTTTGGAAGCGAGTTCATGCATCATAAATCAACAAGTGAGCTAGTTAACCTGAGCACCGTAACCTTTGATGGTTTCAGCGAATGCCCAGCTCTGAGCCTCGACCTTCTGATCCTCCTGGAACTCAATCCCCTGAGATGTGATGACTGCTATGGTGTACTTGTCAAGGCTTCGCGCGTCGCGGTACCAGAGAACCTTAAGGCACTCACGGAGCGCCGCGACTGCCTCATCCTTAGTGATCTCCTCGATAGGTCTCTCCTCGGGAAATAGCCGGCGAAGGATTGGGAGAGCCAGGTGGGCGCCAAAGCCAGTTGCCAGATGTGGTGCGGAGAATGTGGTTCCCAACAGATCCGCAGAGCTGAGGAACGGCTTCTTGTCATCATCGAAGCCGGCAACTAAAATGTGATTCCAGAGGGGATTGAACTCAGATCGCCGCTTGTAAAGGACCTTAGACAAGTAGGTGTGGAGGTTTTTGGCGTTGAGTGTGTTGCCGTGGGCCGAATAGTTTTCTCTGATGTCAATGGAATCCAATAGACGATCAATGTACTGCATGTCGGAAATATCCCCACTAAAGCCAACGACAGCAGTGTCACCAAATTTACGGAGTCGTTTGACGTCGGTAAATCGAGCGAGAGATCCGTATGAAGCTATAATCAAAGAAGAATATGTTAGGCAAGCAACTCTATCACTTTCAGCGGTGTTTGAAACTATACCCAAGTTATCACTAGCGAGAACACATCCTCCGTTGAATTTGATTCCCAATATCGAAGACCCAGTAACTGCTGGTGACTGGGTGTGGGTTTTGGGGCCGGTAGTCTGCAGGTATGAAGGGTTGTAAGGGCCATACACGTCGTCCCGGGGCTGGATGTGGTTAGCTTGATAAAGGCAGCAGAAACTGAAGTGCTCTTACCCGGCCCCAAGCTTCGGGAAAATGATTCATGATGAATACAATGAGTTATAGAAGGATGAAAGATTGAAGGTGAAAGCAGTCGGATGAAAGTGATGCTGCTGGTGAAGGGTGTTGGAGGTAGAATTGAGGCAGTTGAACAGAGGATAAGATAGGCCAGTGTAGGTTTGGCCGCGTCGTTGCGTTGCTACCTTGGCGTAATCCCAATCTACTACCACACCGCCTTCTTGATCTGGCTTACGGCAGAAGTACAGTACCTAGCTACGTAATCCAGAGTCAACAGCATACGGGTATTATGGGTTGTACTACTGATGAGCGTAGGCACCTGGCACATGGTCTTGCTAATTTATACTGGGCTCCAGGTTTTAGCCTAACTACTTTGTGGTGCTCGGGCGGACCTCGCTGTCTTGTTCGTTTTGTAAGGCGCTTCAATCGATGCCCAAGATATCTCGGACTGGATCGATCTCAGCCGCTTGATGTACAGTATCTGCCGGTTGTCGCTCCTGCACAGCCTCGCCCACGCCGGAGACCGCGGCTTTATCTTGGAGCAGCTGCATGTGGTGCAGCCGGCGCGCGAATTTGTTTGACATGCCCTGCTTTACCAGCCACTGTAAGTGCCAGCATGAGTTCTGCAGAGACCGTATGAAATGCCGCAGAAGATATCCCAACGGAGTATCATAGCCTACCTGAGGGATCGGTATATTGATTGACCTCATGGTTGAATCCTTCTCACTATTTAGTATCACGATCTAGCAGTGAATCATATGGCACTGGTTTGCGACCCTCTGGTAGGCCATCGTTCGAAATCTCGATCCCGTCTCTTTGAAAACTCAAATGCACAGATACCTATGGACTGAGATTTTGGCATGGCCACTAGATACCCGTGTAATTCCATCTTTCCATTGTTTTCTATGCCAAATGCTGCAACTTTACAGCTTTATGCACGTTGCGAGTCTTCATCCTTAGGAGTTTGGAAAAAGTGGATGTTCTTATGGTAAGGAAGATGTAGCAGCCACAAAGGGAATCTCCTCTCGTTGTCGTGCTGACCTCCTCTCTTCCATCGTACCTTGGATGTTTCGTTGTGCCTGTCTGATTTCTTCCGTGAACCCCCAACTTGGTAAGCCTGGCGCATTCCATATTGCTGATGGTAGTGAAGCCTGATATTGTTCCTGATTACCAATTCCTGCATGGTTCATCATCGCTTTCAACAAACTGGGATTTCTCAAGGACACAGAACCCGAAAGCTTTTCGTTGAAGTGGACACCCTGTTTCTTCAAAGAAAGAAAATGGGCAAACTTTGCATCTGCGGAGGGGTCAGGCGAGCTTGGAGGTGATGGAGGGATGTCTAAATTCGGAACAGGAGGAAGTGTTAAATCATGAATTATAGTACGAGATGCCGACAGTGTCATATAGTGATTCGGTGCGAATTTTCGTGCATCGTGAGGGCTCTCATGCGGTGGACCGAAAACAGGTCTGTCAGAATCTGGCATGGAAACATGCTCTAATATTGTTTCTTTCTCAGGTACTGCTTCAAGCATATTTCATTAGACCATAAAGAGTCCTAGAATGACGGAGGATTTCGCATAATCACCTGGATTTTGAATTGCCTGTGGGGTCCCAGTAAGATGTCCCTTTTTTACTTGCTAGCCAGGTACATCAGTGAATATTCGCATACGGAAGATGCTCTTTCTTTTTACCTTAGTCTTGGTGGAAATTGTATTGGAATCAGCTTCATCTTCACTGCTGCTCCCATAGGCCGCAAGCCCCAACATCTCTTCACATGTACCACTCTTTTAGAGACCTGTAGCTCTGAGCTACTAGAGCAATCATGTAAAAACACAATTAAGCATACAAGCTGGAAGGAATGGACTGCCTCTATAGGGTGTTATCATGAGTTTAGATAATGACGGAGGGTGAACGGAAGATACAATTCTTAGATAAGCACAAGGCAGCTCAATCGCGTCAGCAGCCCAACCTCAGCTATTCCTTCATCATCCAACCTTCTTCCCGAATCTACCGCTTGCCGTGACGGTAATAGAAAGTGCTGCAAGAATACATATAACCTTTCTACTTTGCATAGCATTACCTTCAATCCCCCTTTATCTTCCATTCTCTCAACAACTTTCTGTTCGTTACGAGCAATGGCGACTTTGCTCAGTCAACCTCACGGTGAAGCCATTGGATATTCCTTCACTCAGTCAACGAGTGTTCCGAACAAAGAGCATTCATTCTACCCGTAAGGCCCTCTTCTTTAGACTTACGATCACCGAAAATTAAGACAGAGCTAGGTACACCGACAACGGCGGTTCAACCTTGGGCATCACTGGCTCCGACTTCGCTATCCTTGCTGGTGACACTCGCTCCGTTGCAGGCTACAACATCAACTCTCGATACGTTCCGAAAGTTTTCAAAATCGGAGGTGATGATGAAACTGGCGAGGGTGCTCACATTCTTCTGTCGGTCGTGGGCTTCGCCGCGGATGGCCAAGCACTCAAAGAAAGACTAGACGCTGTGGTAAAGATGTACAAGTATCAGCATGGGAAGTCAATGTCCGTCGGAGCTTGTGCTCAGCGCCTCTCGACGATACTCTATCAGAAACGGTTCTTTCCCTACTACGTGCATGCTATTCTAGCAGGCTTGGATGAGGATGGCAGAGGTGCATTGTACAGCTACGATCCAGTAGGGTCGTACGAGAGAGAACAATGCAGAGCAGCTGGGTCTGCAGCGAGCTTGATCATGCCATTCTTGGACAACCAGGTTAATTTCAAAAATCAATACATCCCTGGCAGTGGTGAAGGCCATGCTCTGGAGCCCAAGAAAGCAGACCCACTGTCAAGAGATACAGTTGAGGAGCTCGTACGGGATGCTTTCACAAGTGCCGTTGAGAGGCATATTGAAGTTGGTGATGGTCTACAGATGATGGTTATTACTAGCGGAGGTATAGAGGAGATCTACTATCCTCTGAAGAAGGACTAAATGAAAGCGTGTCTTCTGGCTCCAGTATGACTTGCGAAGGATAGCAAAAGTGGACGGCATCCTGAGTATTGGAACGAATACTGAATAAAGGCTATTTCAAGTAAATGCTGTGTCATCGTCTCATTGAACTTTATTGAATCAGATATCACCTTTTCCACAACGCCAAAACCATGTCATAGGACAGAACAAGATGGAATAAAAATAAAGGAGAGTCAGGTATAATTGATCAAAAGCGCTCCTTCATACGTGAAGCCACTTTACGAAGGTTGCCATACACTTTTCCCTGTTTACAAGTCAGCAGGTGCTGTGTGCTGAAAGGATGTGAGTACTTACTGGTGGGCTACCCATGATCAGGTTGACAATGGCCTGCTGAGCAGCTTCGACGTTCTTAATGCCGCCTAGCAAGTGGATTTTTTGGTCTGCAATGACAATCCTTGTACGGGTGGCATTCTCTATTGCAAATTTGGTTCGGCCATCTTTGCCAGCGCAGCGTCCAATTGCACGGCTGAGGTGCTCTCCATTGAGAGTTTTGATATCGCGGATCTCAAAAGAGCGGATGTATAGATCGTCTAATCTCAACAGTGCAATAGCATCATCGACATCAAACCCTAGCGTGAAGGCCTTGACGAAGTCTTCACCTTTTTGCAGGGCCTCTGTATCAGTCGTAAATCGAGATGTACGAAGTTCGACTGCTCGATTCTTGATGTTCATTCTCACTTGCAATTTGAGATGTTCAACAAGCGGAGGGTACACTCGTGGCCAGCTAGCTTTCAGTGGAGTCATTCTATGCGGTGGAACTGGGACTTTTCGGGTTTCGACTCGGTGGACGCGGTGGACGTCTTTCGCCGGGGTAAAAACAGGCCGGCCCTCTTCATCAATATGTACATCAGCGTCGTGGGCTGGATCAGATGCAAAGTTAAACGCCGGTGCAGCCCCATCAGCTGAAGGCTGGGCATCGATCAAGATCTCCTCATCTAGGTCTGAAAAAGCTGTTAGCATTATTAAGCGACATTGGTCGGCAAGATAATGACTGACCTGCCGCAGGTGGGACTGGTGCCGCTGAGGCAGCGGCAGGTTGCCTGATAGCAGTGGGTGCAGGCATTGTGATTTTGTTTAACCCGGTGAAGTGAGGGCGAGTCGAATAAACTAAATTAGTGATGTGTGATGTGACTGAAGAAAATTCGGGGAAACAGGAACTCAGAGCCATACGAATCTTGGCAGTATCGTTCAGTATAACTTACTGCACATCTATTCATATGATAGCAGTTCACCAATCAGACTGCTGTAATATTGCATAGCATAAGCAGGATATGCAATACACGTGACCCTCAATACTCTGGTATTTCCTCAATGTTACTAGTGTCTCCGGAGACAGTATCAATGACCCAATGGGCAAATTCCTGCCTTTGCGAACTGGTGCATTATCATTTCGCCTCGGATTTATCAATTCACTTACTGATTGCTGGCTTGCGCCTCTAGCAAAACATTCATTTTTCATTATGTGAGGAAGTAGATAATGTCTGGCTATTTCACACGCAGGCTGTACGCCATCCTAAACCCGCTTCTCGGGCATGGATCGCAAGCCAGTCGCACACCACTGAATCCAGGCAGTCTCTCTTCGAGACTTTTCTCTCAATGCCCGTCCGCAAAGAAATCATATCACCACTTTCAGATCTCCAACAGGGCTACGAGAAGCTTTGCCTGGGGGGGTTGTCTTGTGCTCGGAGCTTCCCCAAGCTCAACTGCAGTGGAGACTCGTACAACATGTACCAAATCTCCAAAGAGATTCTCATATCACCTTGACCGCAAATCATTTTTGAAATCCTTTCAGAATGCGTCGAAGCGCAGACTACATGCACACAATGATGAGAGCCATCAGACGAAGCCCCGGAAAGATGACTGTGAACCTACTCGTGCTACTCGCATAACTCAACCTATGCTAAGAGGCGACGGAGGCGACGGAGGCGACAAACATGAAGTCACGCAAGGCCGCGACTACTTGCAACCCTCGAATGATCCACACCAAAAGCTATATGCTAATCGCCATTTAGTCAACCGCTTGCCGCATATGCCTCATTTGCATCGACCCTCAAAGGAAGAATTGCTGGCTGCGGCAAATGGCTTTTGGTCCAGACTCAAAGTGCGGTTCAAGTGGTTTTCAATACGGAGCGTTCGGCCTTTCAACTTAGATGAGATCACAGCTCTTTTCTCTTGGGTGCTTCTAGGGCATGTAGTCTGGGTTGTATTGGGCACAACAACTTTTTTTTCGTTGCTTATTATCGCAATCAACACGGTTTTCGCTCAAGGTCTGTCACCTAGTACCTTTGCCGTTATCTTTTCATCACTAAATATGCACAGAAACATTAGCAGGGTGGATAGGTAACTATTTAACCAAGTCATCCGGGGTGAAGGTTGTGTTTGAATCTGCTATTGTTCCTAAATGGAGAGATGGCGTGATCACGTTCAAGAACGTTTTCGTCTCAAGGCGACCAGGCCAAGGGACAGGAAATGTCACTAAAGGATCGTCGAAGACCGCTGCGGCCGTAGCCGCAGCTGCAGCTCTCGGAGGAGAACCCAGTCATGAGCTTCCCGATCAGCGAACTCCGTCGGACGAGGAAGATACGAATTATACGCAATTCGACGTGTCAATCGAAACCGTGAATGTTACCCTATCGTTCACCAAATGGATAAACGGCAAGGGGCTGCTTCGCGATGTTGAGGTAAGAGGCATCAGGGGAGTCATTGACCGCCGTTATGTTCATTGGTCGGATGATGACCTGGATTTCAAATCGTACCGGCATGAACACCACCCCGGGGACTTTGAGATTGACTCATTCAGAATGAGCGACGTGTTGGTGACAGTCTATCAGCCGGACGGTTTCAGGCCCTTCCCTGTTAGTATCTTCTCTTGCGACTTGCCTCAACTGAGAAAGCAGTGGCTCCTATATGACTTCATGTCGGCCAACATGATGTCTGGATCATTTGACAATTCACTCTTTACAATCCATCCTCGTCAAACACACGGCTTTACCGGTGCACAGCTTGACAGTGTCACTGAGGACGGCAAATCAAGCCCGTGGAAAAAGCATAGCAGGATACGTGTGGACGGGCTCAACATTGACCATCTAAACCGTGGTGTCCAGGGACCTTTCTCCTGGATACACGAGGGTACAGTCGATATCGTTGCCGATATCATGTTTCCGGCCGAAAACGACGAAAGCCTTGCTAAGGTTATGGCCGACTTTTATGATCGGCTAGAGGCCACCGTCACTTCGAACAATCACCACGACCCGGCATTGTCCAAGTCCCTACCTAGCGATATCGCTTCTGAGCATGATAAGCGTTTCCTGGTTACTGATCTACGTCTCCACTTGAACAATGTTAGGGCAGTGGTCCCCCTGTTCACACGGGATTTGTCGTACATCAATAATGCACTAATCCGCCCCATTGTTGCATATATCAATTCAAGGCGCACGTTCATTCCTGTAAATTGTCGCCTTGTCAAGCGGGTCGGTGATTTCGACGGCAGTTGGACGACGTTTGATAGCGGCTTGATGGACGACCTTTCGGCGGCAGTAAGTTCACATCACAGCGGGTTAAAATACTATGCTAATAACAATCAGGTCTACGATGCTTTCGCTCGGGATGTTGTGGATGAACAAGCTCGGAAGCGTCGTTTCAAGAAAGTAGGCTTCTGGTCACTTCAGCTAGCCGCCCAGGCCATCTTCATGGGCATGGCAGGAAACATAGCCTGAGTTTTTATTATTGCAAGGGTTAGTTGGCGTTTTCATTGGTGCAGTGGGATACTGCTACAAAGGCGTTCAATCTAGATCAAAGGTTTCATACATGGGGCGTTCTTTCAACGTTGCAATTCCTGTTCGAACCTCTTGGAAGGGGTCATTACCAACACAGATCTCAAACTCAAAACTCAATCTCTCGAGAATAGAAATCTCTCTCCCTCTCCCTCTCTCTTTCTCTCCTCTGCATCCACCATACTCTATGGTTTCGTTTATTTACAAGTACACAAAGCGCCCAGCAAATCATCAACCGAGTGCTCCTTTATGACCTACAGGATAGATATGAAAGCGGAAGATAAGCTCCTTGTACGATCATATTCAAAAGAACAAGACTAGTTTGCTAGTTTTACGATAAGAGCAGCCAAAGGCCCAAGTGGACGGGCACCTACCTGTGGATTGACCCAGCGGGAGGTCTAGCCCGGGTCCAATCATGCTTATAGCGCCCATTGGACACGATTAATTTCCTTTCTCAACACCCACAGGTCCTGTATATAATATGCTGTACTTGGAAGACTATGTACGTAGTACTTACTAAATATGTGGGTATTTATGGTTAGTCGAGTCTGAACCATTATATGATGAAGGGCAATCTCGACTAGCAACGTAACCTTGAAAACCTAAGTTGACTGACTACCTTCGTGCTTATTCAGGTAACCCCCCCCCCCTATTTCCTGCTCTTGGTCTCTCCTTCCCCACCCAACAACCAATGTCGGCGGCAAGGCTGTGACAACAGTCACAACACCCACTAATTACAGTCCGTTCCATCCCCTTTCCCCTACTTTCAATCATCGAAAGACTGAGTTTGTCTCCGCGACTATTTAGAACCAAATACAGATATCGATCCGCGGACCTTTCACTCCGAGGCTGCTCCAATCCTTATTTCGCAATTCCCTACCGGCATCAAGCATTCAGACGAGTGCGCTGGAACCGTTCGCTGCTCATTACCCGTCATATCTCAATGTTGGCTTGATCCTTCCGAAACGTCGCCCCGTCCGAAAGTGCCTCTTACCTTGCCTGCCGTGCTCATGCAGCATCTCCGGCTTCTCGCTTCGATAGCGGCTCAAGAGCGTTCAACCTTTCCGAAGCAGCGGCGAGAGTGGTCGGGGATGATTCAAAACAGTATGATATGGACATGAACGGACAATCGATCAAAAACCAGTCGCACGAGATGCAAGGATCAACCGAGCCAAATACCCCGATGACGCCTCCCTCAATGTCGCCAGTTACCTCTTTACAGTCGATGTCAGAGAGGCGACAGGGTCAACGTACAATGCCGCGCACTTCATCGATCGACTCTGCGATATCCTCCCTGTCATCTGCTTCACAGACTAACAAATCTTCATTCGACGCGAATGCTTTGAGTCAGGCTGATATTGGAAATTTGATAACTACAGCGGGATCGGCTGAAGCTGTTATCATACACCTTCTGAAAGAAAAGCATCATGCAGCATCACAAAATTCTCAGCTCTGGAGGCTGGTGGACAAGCAGCGCACGCTCATATTGGGACTAAATAAAGATCTTGAACGCGCTACGAAGGAAAAGGAGCGATACAGAAAGAAGGTCAAGGAATTACAAAGTCTGCCACCGCCGCTACCAAATTCGACGAGCGAATTTCTGTCATCACGGCAGGCGATTGATGAAGCCGCTAAGTCCGGCCAAGAAAATTCTAAAGAGGCTCAATGGGAGGATCGGGCAGCCCTAGTAAATGATGCAGGTCTCGATGGTCATCATAACAACAGTCGTTTGCACGATGTTCTTGCGATTGACAAGCAAACTACTTTCGAGCCGGTCGAACCCCCTGAACAGCATACGGATCGAAGTATTGTAACTCACGGCCATCAATCGTCCTCTGACCTCCGTCAAGTGTTGTCCACAATCAACCAAGACTACCTTGCAAGCACTGGCTCGGTTGGGCATGATGGTAGACCCAGCAGCGACAGGTCACGAAGAATGTCTCAACCATCTCGGAAGCCTCCTCCAGCGCCACTCAACCTCGGACAAGCAGATCATACACCCTCTTACAATGTAGAAGACTCCGATTCCGGCTCCGAGTATGAGGACATTTTGGCAGTGGAGGAGTTCCCGGCAACCCGCGGCAGGAGACGGACGAGAGACGAAGATGACCAGAATCGGGAGGCGCTTTGTGCAGCAGACAAGGATACGACTCATAAAAGCTTGGATAAGACAGCACACAGCCCACCGGCAGATCAACAATTACAACCTGTCAACCATGCAGATTCCCGCCACTCGAGCCATCCAGTGGCATGTTCAAGGTTACTCAAAGGTCACCCTACAATCGCCATCCCAAAGAGTCCTGGGCTACCATTAAGTCCAAGGCCTGAAGATCGCCCTCTTGGATCCCCTTTGCCGCGTTTACCTAGAGACATCCCCCCATCTCTAAATTCCTTGCCCAAATCTTCGGAGAGCACACTCTCTGGACTAGCGCTGTCTCCTCGCGTTTCCAGCCACCCAACTCTATCTGCTGCAGGCCCTTATACAACAGATGATAGCGCTGTCTATGGTTCCGCTCTTGTCGACTCTCTCGGCCAACAATTACCCTCAATCGATGGAGCTGTTAGGACGGATGCATCTCAGTCTCCTTGGAGAGGCAATGGAGTTTACCAAGGCCTTGTCTCAGGAAACTATCCAGACCTCTTGTTACCTCCTAACGCACTGCCCCTGGTTCATGTGAAAGTCTCTTCCTCACGCCTGCGGCCCTCCCGAAACAGTTACCTGGCTCCGAAGCCATTGGAAGAGGAGCCAGTCTTCACTTTAGGTGTGTTCTCTAGGTCTGGCAATGAAGAGCTCTGGCGCGTCGAAAAGGTTATCGCAGCTCTCCCTCTTCTTGACCAACACTTGAGGCAGCTGGGCCTCTGGGGAGGCAGGTTACCAGATAGGTCAATATTTAGCGGACACTCACCTGCCAAAGTCGATGCGAGACGTGCCGCGCTCAACTCCTATTTTGAAACACTTTTTGATACACCAATGGATGAGAAGGCAGCGTTGATTATATGTCAATTCCTTACTTCCGATGCCATAGAAGCTCGAGACGACGAGACAAGCCTGCTCAAAGGCAACAATCTAGGTGGCATTGAGATACGGCGAGACCCGGAGGGCAAACCTCGCAAAGAGGGTTATTTGACAAAGCGGGGAAAGAATTTTGGTGGATGGAAAGCTAGATACTTTGTTCTGCACGGCCCTGAACTTAAGTACTTCGAGTCGCCAGGTGGCCCTCATTTGGGAACCATTAGGATCTACAACGCCCAGATTGGCAAGCAGTCTCAAAATTCAAGTAGCCAGCCGGATTCTCCTTCCCGCGTTGAGGAAGACACCGATAATCAGTACCGGCATGCCTTCCTCATACTCGAGCCGAAGAAGAAAGATTCCACGGCTCTTGTTCGTCACGTTTTGTGCGCCGAGAGCGATGAAGAAAGGGATACGTGGGTTGACGCGCTCCTGGAGTATGTTGACGCACGAAGCGAGGACAAAGGTGGGACTTATAGCACGCCCTCGAAAGCCCAAACGCCTGTGGGGAAGTCCGCTGCGAACGCGCCTGCAAAATCTAGGCTGTTTGCCAATACAAGCTACAAAAAACGAAATAAGAGTCTCGAGAACTTGGATGTGGAAGGTCTCGACATTGTCCAGGGATTTAGTTATGATGATGCTGTTCCTGCCGAACCTCCAGTTATTGGACCCTCCATGGACAGGCAGGCCCCTAAATCCCCTGTAGTCTTTTCAGGGTCATCGACCGACAGTCAAGATGCCAGTCAGGATTATGGTCAATCCTCGGCAAAAATTATATCTGGTCCTACCAACGGAGCTGTGATACAAGACGCAGGGGCCTGGGGCAACAAGACCGCAACAAGTGTCAAAGAGAAAAAACGGAGCATATGGGGATTTCGCACGAGATCATCGATGGATCTAGCCTCACAGCTTCAGGCAGCCTATGATGGCTCAACATCTCAAATGCTTAATACATTCGAGAAAAGAGACTCTGTTAGGCCCGTTTTCGGTCTGGCCCTGGCCGAGGCCGTGGAATTTTGCGCGCCTCAGGGCCTTGATGTTGAATTACCAGCTGTGGTTTATCGCTGCATAGAGTATCTGAGAGCGAAGGGTGCAGAGTCGGAAGAGGGGATCTTCCGTCTAAGTGGTTCCAATGTCGTTGTGAAAGCCCTAAAGGAACGTTTCAATAATGAGGGCGACTTGAATTTCCTGGCCGATGACGAGTACCATGATGTGCATGCTGTTGCATCTCTTTTCAAACAATACCTCCGGGAGCTTCCCACGACCGTTCTGACCCGTGAATTACACTTGGATTTCCTGCGAGTCCTCGGTGAGTACTTATCGAACTTATAGCTTCGAGATCGTTGCTCATGATATATATCTAGAACTCCAAGAGAAGAAACAGAAGATCGCAGCGTTCAACGTCCTTGTCCACCGATTACCCAAGCCAAACCTTGCCTTGCTACGTGCATTGGCCCAGTTTCTGATGATCATCGTGAACAATTCCGACATCAATAAGATGACGATCAGAAATGTTGGCATTGTGTTCGCGCCCACCCTCAATATACCAGCGCCAGTCTTCTCCACTTTTCTCACTGATTATGAAGAGATCTTCAATGAGCCACCATTTTCCGGTGACGAATCACTGGAGTCTCGTGATGGTCATGCCACCATTCCAGAAGAGTCGCGTTTCCCTTACCATCAGGTGCTGCCAGATACTGCTATACACAAACATGGTCGGACAGGGAACCAGGAGCAAACGGGTTTTACACAGGACGCTTCTATGCTATCAGAATGTGTGTCCAGCTTCACACAGCAGAGCTACGAGATATTCAGTAGTAATGCTAGGTCCGAGGTGTCCCAATCGAATCGGTCAACCATGCCTCTCGCTAACAAGTTGTTGTCGCCGAATATTGACAACACGCGGTCTACCAAGTCCAAAAGGAGAGAAAGCTCTCTACTGTTTATGGATATCAACAACCATACCTTTTCACCTCCAGTGCAAGATGACTAATTCCCATAATCGAAACCTGGAATCACCGAGCGTTGGGATCAGCCTCGCGGCGAGACAGGCTCTGCATGCTACCCAATTCCACTGCCTATTCTACCCTACTCACCCAGTCCGTGACTGGTCACTGTCTATATACTCTTCGGTACCTTTCTCATGCTTGATGCTCCATGGCTCGTCTCCTTACGCCTTTCCTCCGTCCTCTTCCTTGAATTTCCCGCTTTGTCATTTGCTGGTTGCTTGGCATTGGATTTTCGGTTCTCTCCATGGTATTAATCTAGCATGTCTCTGTTCTAAAGGCCAGCTTTGTGGTCGAACGAATACAAAATGGCCCCGTATGTTCAGCCTGACACTACTTGACAGGCACGGTAACGAAACGTTTAATAATAATGATAATATGAGAATGGCTTTTTGTACACTTCCTAGAAGCCAGCCAGACAAAGAGCTTCATGGGTTGTTGCTACTGACTTGGATGGCACATTTTACCGATCTGCTCAATTCTTCAGATTCGACAGAGCAAAGTTCAGAGACCGTATACACCACCCAGCCTTGCGATTGGAAATCTTTTGGTTTCTGCCCGTCGTGTTTACACGTTCCGAATGCATCGCAGCTTCTCTTCCTCAGCTTCTCCTTCTCTTGTCCATACATGTCTTCTCATTGCAGCAGAATATATATGCCCCTGTCACATTCGAAGACTGCAAGCTCGTTCCTTTGTTTAGCCTTAACCAAACATACTCCTTCCTATTGAAAGCCGATGAGCGGATCATAGCCTCTATTCAAGAGATTGCATGATCACTTCTATCATATGATGAACTTAGATGAAACAACTTGTGCCATATCTCAAGGTGCAACTTACATTGCATGTGGAAGTTGGGCAGGAAGACATGTATCAGAGACCTAGAATCTCTTCGACCGTTCACCTTTCCAAAATCCCATCAATTCCCCATTCTCACTCACCCAATTCCGGAAGCCATCCACCAATGCTTTCGCCATCCCCTTATTCTTAGACCTGCTATCTGACGACAAAGCGCCGCTAGTGAATGCAGAGCCAGGAACGTGCTCCCCTGTCACATACTCCGAACCCATGCTAGGCAAAACGTTTTCCCCAGCACTTAGACTGACGAAAAGCGCAAAAGGGACTAACCAAACACATAGTCCAAAGTAGGATGCCACTTCAGTGAAAGTCGGCATATCCTCAACGGTGACTTGATATGGGTGTCGCCAGCTTGTTGGGCTTCGCGTCGAGGGCAATGGCTGTGAGAAGTGACGGAACCAGAGCCAATGATTCAAACCCACGAGAACACACGACAAGATGAAGAGGGGATCGGATAATTTCACGACTGGGAAGCGGCGCAGGTTGCTGGCATATACAAGGTGGGAGCCGATACTAAGGGCTGAGAGGCCGAGAGGAAACCGATCAAACACGACAAGGAGCATATGAACGAGGATTATACTGTATATCAGCCGGGATAGTAACCGACGGGCAAGGACGGTGTGTTCCTCCACGAGCTCTGACAGGTAATATAGCCCCGAAGCTAGAGTGAGTTAGTACTGGAGCCAAACTTCTGACTCTCCGGAACCAAGGGGTTTATGGCGAACAACATCAGCATCGTTCCCATTTGTCGTACTTTGCACGTACCTATTGCTAGGGTGAGGAAAGCAAATCCTACGATCACCCCCAAGTACCCTACAAGCGGGAAAATCCACATGATCTGTGTTAGGTGGCGCCGCAGTGGGCGCAGGCTGAGATGCTGGAGTCTGTTTGTTCTCTCGAGGGGATTCGAACAGTTTGGTCAGATCACAACAGCAAGCGGCTTGGTCTCTTGGACTGAGGATAAAGATGATAAAATGACTTTGAGAGCCCTCGCGGTCATATAGAGAAAATCAATATCAGCTACCTCCGTCACTGAAGATGAAAAGGAGGAAGAAAGCAGTTGGCATAGATATACTGCATGCGTGTCGTTGCGGAGTTCCATACACTTGCTGCATGAATTCGGGCGGCAGGTGCGGACCCGCAGGCGGCCAGGGAGGTTCCATTTTTTCTCTTCTGTGCCGCGGACAGAGATCTGACTTCAACCACCCATTTCTGTCTAATTCTTGGGAATATTTTTTCCAGCGATTCTACTTTTCTCCTCATCGGCAGCAAGATACAACAGCCAGCTCTACCACAGAGAGGATACTTGTGTCGTCATGTCGCGCCCTGAAGACATCCTGTATGTTCTGTAGCACTGTCTCCCTCTACCTGATACTAACATCAATGACTATTATAGACCCCCGGATCTATATTATGGGGATCGCGAAGCCGGTCGTTATAATACCTCAAGTCGCGTAAAAAAGGTGCAAGCAGAGATGAGCCATAGAGCACTTGAGCTGCTCGATTTACGGACCCCGTCCCTTATCTTAGACGCTGGCTGTGGGTCTGGTCTTTCAAGTCAAATCGTCTCGCAGGCCGGTCATCAAGTCATCGGCCTTGACGTCTCGGCATCCATGCTACAGCTTAGTCTAGAGAAAGACGATGAGGCAGTAGACCTTTTTCTATCAGACCTCGGACAAGGCGTTCCATTGCGCGCCGGATCACTAGATGCAGCGATCAGCATCAGTGCAATTCAGTGGCTGTGCAATGCAGAATCGAGCGATGTCAGCGCTGAGGGCCGATTACGGAGATTTTTCGAGGGCCTCTATGCTAGTCTTCGACGCGGGGGCCGCGCAGTCTGTCAATTCTACCCAAAGAATGATGCTCAGCGAAGCATGATCAGTGGAGCCGCGATGAAGGCTGGTTTCGGAGCAGGTATCCTAGAAGACGATCCCGGCACGAAGAACAGCAAGTTGTACCTCGTTCTCACTGTTGGTGGCGGCGGGCTGCAGGGTGACATTACCGGGATTGTGAATGGCATGAGCGATGTCGACGTCCTTGATGCCAGAAGAAGCGCCACGGAAAAGGGGCGAGCACAGCCCTCTCGGAAAGGCGACAAGGCTTGGATTATGCGTAAGAAAGAACAAATGACCCGGAAGGGCAAGGTGGTCAAAGCAAATTCGAAATACACCGGCAGAAAACGGCGCCCTGCATTTTGATTCTATTTTCCGAGGCCTTCCCGAGGTTTCCGCGCAGGACATCAAACCATTTATTGTTACAAACAGATTTTTTCTGCAGATTGTGGCATCAACAACGGCTTAGCCACATCGGCTAGTTGCACCGAGTCTGTCAAAGTAGCAGCTCAGATCAAAGCCGGCCCGACGCACGGAAACGGTGCATAACATCTGCCTGGCTTTTGCATTACATGTGATGCAGTGGAATTTGCTTTGTTGGACATTCTTCCTTCAGGTCTTCTCACCAGCTCCTTTCAAGTCGCGGTTCGGACTCACCGAGACCCCGAGTTTACGCACACTTGTTGGGCATTTGTTCCGCTGCTAGTGGTTATAGCTCAAAATTAGCAGATTGCTGTCGAGGGTTCAAATATGCAGGTTAGTAGACAGCTGGTCAGCTTTCATGGGTCGCTGTTTACTTTTGTCACATTCGTCCTGTGTGCTTTGCTTTACGATCTTGTCCAAGGACTTTGTATTGTGCAGGACAACATGGTGGTGTACATGTGGATGATAGAACATATAGCGACAGTACCAGGAGTGAGCATAGTCTACCAGATAAGGAATAGATTAACGGTGAACAGGCCTATACAAGCTCTCATCATCATAATAGTAGCAAGTTCAAAGAGAAAGTTCTTTACAGAGCAGCCTCCATCTTGTCGAGAACAGCTCTGGTAAACTCGTGGGTGGTGGCCTGACCGCCCATGTCACGGGTTCTTGTTTTACTGATGGACGAAGCGTTAGTCAAAAGTCCGCAATGACCCTGGGAGAAACGAATTTACCCTTCACCAATCACGTCATACACCGCCTTAGAGATTCTGTTCGCGTGGTCATCTAGGCCAAGGTGGCGAAGAAGCATAGATCCGGACAGAATCATGGCGCTGGGGTTCGCTTGATCTTTGCCCTTGATATCAAGGCCGACATGGCGACATCCGGGCTCAAACACAGCGACGTCACGACCCATGTTGCAGCCAGGAACCACACCAGGACCACCAACGAGGGCAGCACCAATGTTAGAGAGAATACCACCGTACAGATTAGGCATGACCATCACATCAAACTGCTGGGGGCGCGAGACAGCCTGCATGGAGGCGTTATCAACAATCATGTCGTTGACCTCCAGAGTTGGGTAGTTCTCAGCAACCTTGTGGAAGGTGCTACGGAATAGACCATCCGCAAGTTTCATGATGTTAGCCTTGTGAATGCAGGTGACCTTCTTCCTGTTATTGGCAAGAGCGAAACCAAAGGCGAACTTGGCAATGCGCTCAGACTTGGCACGAGTGATAATCTTCAGTGACTCCACCACACCTTGAACGGACTGGTGTTCAAGGCCGGAGTATTCACCCTCGGTATTCTCACGGATGATGCACAAATCAACGTTCTCGTGGCGGGTCTTGTAACCGGGAATATTCTTGATAAGGACAACCGACGCGAAGATATCGAGCTCCTGACGAAGAGCAACGTTGAATGATTGGTGACCGGAGCGCTCAACGGGGGTGAACAAGATACCCTTGAGACCCAGCTTGTTCCGTCGCAGGGACGCGATGGACTCCTTGAAGAGCTCCTCCGAGTGCTTGTTGCCGGTGTCCACACCACTAACATCCACTTGCTCCCACTCAATGGGGACATTGTCGGCCTTGAAAATTGTTTTCACCGACTCAGCAACTTCAGCGCCAATTCCGTCGCCTGTGATAATAATTGATTGCAGGTCAATATTCGACACAGGGTGGTGACGAGCGAAGCAATAAGATGGCTGGAGCCAGGTATAGGAAGCGATAACTTGAAGAAAATCGGGGTCAAAGTACCTGGAATGAGTGTGACGGTGTACTTGCCGCCATATTTGGTCGGCTTGAAAATGTCCGACTGAACGCTAGCAAAGGCTTGCGGCGGAAGGTTAGTCACAGATAATTGTTGGCAAACCGTGTCGATGGCTTAGAAGGAGTTGACACACATCTAACGGAAATAGAGGAGCGGGCAAGAGTGGGCACCGCAGCTCGACGAAGTAGAGACTGTCACAGAAGCGTTAATAGGCGAGTGTAGCAAGGCGAATGGGAGAGGCGAGTTATTGAGCTTGTTCACGGGTAAGAACGTAACAGAAGAGGCAAAGAAGAACAAGATCCAGTTGTAGAAAGCCGGCTGGAGCCCTCTATTCCCATAGTCTTTGTTTGAAGAGCTGGGTCGGCAGGCAATGATGTGCGGCCCAATAGGCAAGGGTGCGAAGGAGTCAATTGAACAACTGATGCAGAAAGAAAGCAAGGATTTATGGTTTTTCTTCATTGACTTACCTGCGCAGGCTGCGCTGTCCGGAGAGTGAACATCTTAGCGGAGCAGAGGTGAGCAGAAAGGAGGGCAAGGAGAGGAGAGGCGCGGAAAAGCACTGGTTTGGCAAAGAGGACGACGGGAAGGAGAAAGAGACGGAGGACGGCAAGAAAAGAGCGAGGCGAGGGAGGAGAGATGCACGAGACACCGGAAAAAACGGGCGGATCGTCTCGGCATCCACCATGACCTTTCCTTTTTCCCTGACAACAGCACGGGCCGATCTTATCTCTTGCCTAGTGCCTGGCTGGAGCTGGCTAACCCTGAACTAACTGACAGGCTACGTAATTAGATTGAGCATCTCTCCTCAATACAACGAGAATGTGCCAAGAAGGTAATTTTGACCGTCTCCTTCATAATAGTACTTCGGAGCTGACTGCCAAAGTAGCCAATGTAGCCGGTGTCGTTCCTCCTGCGGCGCTGATAAATGCTCTATCATTTCTTGGACCAACGCGTTTGGATTCCGGCGCCGGATACTAGATGGACGCAGTTCGTGGTACTGTACATCTGACCTGTTCAACATCTCTCTAGGATCTGAATGACTGCATGTTGAATGTGAAATTTCCTTTCCGCTGAATCGACTCGAACTTATTGAGGGCTGAATTGGGAAAAGATTAGCCAATCATTGTCTTGTTCTCTTCAACACACCTTTGAACCTCATCTCTATTCAGGCCCTGACCGAGCGACTGGAACAACGGGATATCGAGAATCACAAGGCAATGTGCGATGCTACTCTTAGTTCTTCACTCTACTCACAGTCTCTGCTGGCCATTACCATACGAATCCTCTCTAGTACCAGATTCAGGTTTCCGCCAAAAATATCAGCCCGCCAACCTCTTGCGTACTTGACAGCAGACAAGATACATTCTAGCCCATGCCATTGGCTTTTCTCTGATATTCCATGATTGATGCTTCCTTTCTGTTCTTTTTCCTTTTTGTTCGCAATAGGGCTATCAGTCTTGCCTTCGCCAACATATTCTGCGGTCCACCAGTTTCATCAATAGAAGCCCATTCTATTGAAACACCTATTCAACGATCATGGCAGCACCTTTCGTTATGTTTTATGCTTAAGTCACTCATATATAAGATGCCTCCCCTTCCATATTTCATGGTCTGTGCGGTGCCAGAAAACAAGCAAATCTGTCCTATTTGTCCATTCAATAACATATACAACAAAATACCATTCTTTGCCTCTGCTATATTCAACCGCCACCATGAAGCTCCTATCCTTGATGCTTGCCACTCTTGCTGCCACTACTGTGCAAGCTGTCAGTGTGCAAAAGTGGTGCTATCTCCCTGGCCAGCCTTGCGCCATGATAAAGCGTGCGGCCGATGTAACCGGAGAAGTCAAACGCTCAGCTGATGCCTTGGCCGAGGCCATGGCAGAGGCTTCTCCAGCCAAGTTGCAAAAATGGTGCTACTTGCCGGGCCAACCATGTCAGAAGATCAAGCGAGCCGCGGAGGCTGTTGATGAGGTCAAACGCTCCGCTGATGCTCTTGCGGAGGCCATGGCAGCACTCAATGACGAGTAGTGTGCCCCAGCGTGGCATGTTGAAGTGACCTTTTCCCGGCCACGGCTTCTGCCCTTCCAGGGCCTGGAAGGCATCTACACGTTTCTTTCCTCTCTCGATTCTGTTTTTTGCTACTACTTCGCTTCTCTCTGGAGCTCGGTCCGATTTATGCTACATATGCAATTTCTTGACGGCATTCCTGCCACGACCATAGGGGCTTACGTTATACCAACCAGCAGCAATCTCTACGATCTAAGAACGTAGCATTGGCTGAGTCACTCTCTAACTTGATTCTCCGGTGCCGTCCATTCCTTGTGTGGTGGTAGTTGCGTCAAGTTCTTTCCTTCTTTTCCTCCTCCCCTTCCTTCAGATCATGACCCTATCCATGACTCTTGCAGCCAGGAAGTTGTGTGCCAGTAGGAAAGGGGCGGAGGGTTGAACGACATTTGGCAACCCTTGGGTTATGATATCAGGATGATCCAGCAGGATGGAGAAATAGTATAAATTTTGCTCTAGCATGTGCATAAACCTCTGCTCCATTTTCCCGACTCGTTCAGTGGGATGGCACTAGTCAGAAAATAAAACTTCCTTCTTCTGGTCTCCATCAATTTCGTATGAACATTACACGGCTCAGATCATATCAACATGACATTGCCATAGAGACACCATGCCTGGTGAATCTGTGTTATGGGCCTGTGATATATGTGGTATTCTATATCTATGCTGCGCTGTCATTTTTTGATGGCCTCCCGACTGCGCATTCGAAAAAATCGGAGCCCCTAAAGAAGAGTGCACAGGCATATCGACCGTGACAGTGGTCGGATTTCTGATACATTGTGAGCAATAATCGCTAGCTGTGATGAATTTACACCCCCAAGAAGCAATCGTCGGTACATATTCTCAATAATAGTACTTTGGTGATGCCGAATGCACATACTCCCACCATCTCTGGCCCTGGGAGCGATAAACAGGATCATTTGCAAGCCTGTATGTCGATCCTGCCATGGACTCGCTTGCTGCACTCCCATCTCTTCTGTTGGAGTGTTCTTTGTCATTCTGAGCGACAGCCCTATAGCCATTAATCATGTATGGCTCGGCATACTGGCTGACGCTGTGGTCAACGCCCTGGTCCAAATCATACATATCGAGATCATCAACTGTGCGAGTTTCATACGATGTGCTCCAGGAATCAGACATGCAGGTAGCCTCGGTCTTACCCTGGTCACTGTGGTATCGGTGCTCCGGTGACAACTGCCACATCTGGATTAGGCGTGACCGTTGTTCTGCCATTGCTCCTTCGTAGAGCTTCCATTGTCTTGGCAGAAGTGTTGATGGATCAATGTTGTGATACCTCAGTGTGTCACTTGCTGTGGGGTGCAGATTCATAGTGCTGGCCGGGTTCTTCCTGATATCATACAACTTTGGGTCGGGGGAAACAGGAACAGAGCATAGTGATTGGTCGCTGGCAAGGGGTGTTGATATTTCGAGTGTCATACTCCTCTCGAAAAGCGCAGCGAGTTCTTGCTGGAGTTGCATGTTACTTTCGGATGCCGACAGCCGGCACTACAAGCCCTTTTGGTCAGGAGCTGAGTTTGAAGCAGTGTTGGACCCTCTACCTGACTACAGCATGAAAGTTCGGTCAATGGGGCGAGTGTTTCGGAACCCTTCGTCCCCTGGCTGCAGAAGAGACACTGAGGAGGAAATATAGACTCCATGGCAGAGTTATTGTTCCAGGGGAAAAGATTCAAGTGCGAGAATGCCCCGGTGGATGAAGATCAAGCAACTGCTTCGGGTGGAGTCCCAGTTATGCATATATGAATAGGAGGGAAGGAGAGAACGTGATTGTCCTTTGAGCAAAGTCGCTTCTTTCTGAGAGACGGCCGCAGTTTTAGACCAGGAGTAGTGGATTGATACATATATAAGGCACTGGGTACGAAGCGGGCAGTGAGAACACATGCTGCCCAATGCCCAAATGATCATGGTTCGTTGGGCATATGAGATAAGAGAATCAGATTTACCGAGGAGTTCACGATTGAATATAGTGAAGGTACTGTACAACCACAAGTATACAAGTGGGTATTAGAAAGTAAAGATTTTTACGACCTATGACCATGCCATCCTGGAAAGTTATTGGCTGTCCGGCACTTGGTTACTTGTACTTTCAGCTTCGCTTGGAAACAGTTTTGTCCAGATGCACTCATGGGACAACGTCATCTTACTTGATACGCTACCACGTGACTCGTATACCCCTAAAGCGACGAGTGGTCCGTGCGACCTGAGCTAAGGCCAGGCAGCTCCTTCCAGTGTACTACCTTAGGCATAGGTAACGAACTACGCGCGTCAGCCGACTTGCTTGAAGTCACCATACCTTTCTTCACGAATTTCCAGATCTATTGTCCCGGACTCATCACACTTTATACCCAGTAACCATCCACCTACACCTGACACTTCCTCCACATCCTTGCATCCCGATTCTCACCAATTCTGCGACTGTTCACAATCGCCATGGTTCGTTTAGGCTGTCTGCTTACTCCTGACAACCCTGCTCCTACTAACTGACACCTTTATAATCTAGACATCTATTGGTACTGGCTATGATCTCTCGAACTCGGTGTTTTCGCCCGATGGCCGTAACTTCCAGGTAAAGTCCTGTGCAAGTAATTCAGGGGGCTAGGCAAGTCATTGACTATTTCCTACAGGTAGAATATGCGGTCAAAGCCGTCGAAAATGGGGGAACAGCCGTTGGCATCAGATGCAAAGACGGTGTTGTACTGGCGGTGGAGAAGATTATCAGCAGCAAGCTTCTGAAGCCTGGTGCGAACAAGAGGATAGCAACAGTTGATCGCCATGTCGGCATTGTATGGTGTTCACCTCGTGCCTAGATAAAGCCGTATAGCTCATTGCTAAACTTGCTTATGCTAACATGTGCGCTGGTGTTGATGTAGGTCTCGGCAGGATTAGTTCCCGACGGTCGGCATTTCGTCTCGAGAGCTCGAGACGAGGCTTCTTCGTGGAGAAATGTCTACAAGGGACCTATACCGGTCTCCGCTCTATCGAACCGGCTCGGCAGCTACGTACAGGCTTACACGCTCTATTCGAGCGTGAGGCCCTTCGGAGTGACCGCTATTGTCGGAGGCTGGGACTCTGAAGCGGAGCTTGCGGTTGACGGTCAAGTTGGAAGCGGACCCAAAGCAGGTTCTGGCGGGAAGGTTGAGGGTGCAAAAGCCGGAGGTCCAGGCTTATACATGATCGAACCGAGTGGTCTGTATTGGGTAAGACCACCTGGCTGCAGGGTTTTGAGTTGATGATACATGCTAATAATGTGAAAGGGTTACTATGGCGCCGCAACTGGAAAGGGCAGACAGGCGGCGAAGGCTGAGCTGGAGAAACTGGACCTGAGTGCCGGCAATCTCAGTCTCATTGATGGCGTGAAAGAGGCAGCTCGCATTATCTACGTCGCCCATGAAGACAGTAAGGACAAGGACTTTGAACTCGAAATGACTTGGATTAGTTCACTAGATGGTCCCACGCAAGGAAGACACGAAGAGGTACCCAAGGAGCTGCTTGAAGAAGCTGAGCGGGCGGCAAAAGCGGCTCTCGAGGGAGATGACGATGAAGATGATGCGGCGAAGGGCGACGCCATCGACAACGAACGCATGCAAGAGTGAAGTTTTCAGGTTCTAATCAATAGATGAGTAGGCAATTTCTGCGAGAATTAAGGGCTTCTCCTCAATATCTCAGCCTATTATGATAAACGGGATGGCCCTTCCTTGACATCGATCTAGTAAATAAGGCTTCATCTGCTAAAATTTTCATCGATTGTAACCCTTGAGTAAGAACAGGAAGAGGTTCTTTCCAAGTCGGGCCATATAACTTGTCAACCGCTTGATCCACCCTAAATGTTTCTGCCTTCAGCCCAGTCTCTTCTCTTTGCTCCGAGTTCCACGGCTGCATTGCCCCAATCTTCGCCATGGTTATGCATGCCCTTTTTACCCAATCCGGCTCTTTCCAGACCTTGTTCCTCGTTCAGTACAGTAAGTACACCAAATATGACAGGCACGCCCGTCTCCAGCTGGACGCGCATCAGTCCGTGAGTCACAGCATCGGCAATGTATTCGAAATGCATGGTTTCCCCTTTGATCAAAACACCTATCGCAATTATGGCATCGAATGGCTGGGGCGTATCAGTAGATGGCGGTTGAGTAGATTGGTTTGCAAGGTCTGCAGATGAAGAAGAAAGCAAGTCCGTGGCACTGATGGCCTGAGCAGAAGCCGAGCTTCTGGCAGCTTGAATCTGTGAGGCGGCAAAAATCCTAGGAGTACAGCATTAGAGGAACTAATACCGAAAAAACAGTTGGCTTTCATTAACGCTCGCTTACCGCTGCGCGGCATAGGGCAACTCATAGCTGCCTGGAACGGTATGCAGTGATATATTCTCCTCCAGTACTCCGGCTGATAGGAGGCTTCGTTTGGCCCCGTCAACAAGAGGGCCGATTATCTCCATGTTCCAACGCGCGTGAACGATTGCAATCCTGAGCCCCGAGCCTACAGGGATTAGTGTCAAGCAACAGGGCATGTGCAAAATGCTGAAGTTGGGTAGCCCTCACCGTTGTGTACCTGTGCGGCTCCTGGACCTTTTATTGTAGTCATGTTTGCGTTGAGCTGAGGATTGTGATCTGTAATCTAGTTACTCTGTTGTATTTTTGAGACTATTTGGACGAGGTGTAGAGTTTACAGCGAACTGGAAGTTGGCCGTTTGCGGTTGGGATCCGGAAGTGGGGTCCGAACCGGCCCCGCTAAGCCACTCCATAGTGTTACTACGTACGTTTGCAAGCTTTGATATACGTGGTATCAAGCCATCTTGGCTAATCCGGAGGGCCCTTATAGTGGCAATGAGCTCATTGCTCGCATATATCTAAAGGCAAGCTACGCAGAAATCATCCTCGAAGATAGACGAATACTTTATTCCAGCGCTCGCATCTTTTGTCGTTAGAAAAAATTGTAGTCATTTGTATGAAGGCTATGGTAGAAAACAGAACAACATGGCCCTATTTGCTGTGTACTGATAAGACCACATAGTCAAACTACTCGACGGTCACCGATTTGGCCAGGTTCCGAGGGAAATCAACATTCAAACCCTCTGTGACCGCAAGCCAATAAGCGATGAGCTGAAGCGGGATGACATTGATAAGCCCTTGGAGACAGTCGACTGTCTTAGGGACTTCAATCTTCTCCGTCTGAGCTGAAGAAAACTCCGGATCATCGTGGTTGCAGATGACGATAGGGCGACCTCCACGGGCGATAACTATCATATGGTCAGTCTATCCTGAAGGGCCTATATGCCAAGGAATGATAATTTCAGGTGCGGGAAGGCGGCTGTACTTACCTTGCTGATAAGCATTCAAAGACTTGATGAAGATATTGTCTCTGGTGAGAATCATGATGATTGGCAGGTTCTCGTCGACTAAAGCAAGAACCCCGTGCTTCAATTCACCCGACATGACAGCTTCGCAGTGGAGGTAGGAGATTTCCTTGATTTTCAACGCGCCTGAAAGATATCAGTAAGCACCATATGGCGATCCCCAGAGTCACAAGGCATACCTTCAAGGGCCGTAGGAAATTGGCCACCTCTACCAAGCAGAAGCAAACTCTTCTGGTCCTTGAAAAACTTTTCGCACATTTGCTTGATAGGCTCGTTAAGTTTCAGGATCTCTCTGAACTGGTCGGAAATTTTGGAAAGTCCCTCCATGATCTCTTCGCGTCTCTTTTGCTTGGAAGCGCGGTCTTCGCTCAGCGAAAGGGCAAACATAACCATGGCCACGAATTGTGAGGTATAAGCCTTGGTTGAAGCAACGCCAATCTCAGGACCCGCATTGATGTGAACACCGCAATGGGTCAAGAGCGAGATAGAGGAACCCACAACATTCACAATACCGACAGTCAAGGCACCTCTTTCGAGACAATACCGAAGTGCCATAAGTGAATCCGCAGTCTCTCCAGATTGGGAAACAAAGACACACGTGTCATCGCGGAAAATAGGCGCCTGTCTGTCTAGGAAATCGGAGGCAAGCTCAACGGAGATAGGAATCTCAGTAAGCTCTTCGAAAACTCCACGCACAGCCATACACGAATGGTAGCTCGTTCCGCAAGCAACAAAGATGATTCTTCTGCACCGCCGAATGGTAGAAATATACTGTCGAAGCCCGCCGAGCGTGACCTGCTTGTTCGCAACATCCAGTCGGCCTCTCATGGTGTTGACCACGGATTCTGGTTGCTCAAAAATCTCCTTTTGCATGAAATGGTCGAATTTCCCTTTCATGATCTCCTGCAACTCGAGTTCGATTGTCTGAATGGCGCGGACATTGGAGGTTCCATCATCTTTGGTCAGACGGTGAATGTTGAGCTGGCCCTCGTGGATATGAGCTATATCATCATCTTCAAGATAAAGAACCTTCTTGGTATGTTCGACAATCGCCGATGGGTCGGAAGACAGAAAAAATTCTGCCGGCTGGGGGACACCATCGTCAGACAGGAAAGCACGAGACTGAGAACGATGCAGAAGGGACTTGTCAGGAGGAGCGAGGAGCCCGGTGGCGGACTTTTTGATGGCTACATTCTGAGAAGCCTGCTCAGCCGGAAGGGCACCGTCTTCGGAGAACTCGACGTCCACGAAATCAACCTTCATTTTCTTGGATGTGCGGACACCGATGACTAAGGGAGACCCTTTACGGGCAGCGATCACTTCATGAGGGTAGTGCACGGATTTGATGAGAAGACCAAATGCACCCTCAAGCTCCTTAACAACAGCCTTGGCCAGTACTGTAAACTCAATGTCTGGCTGTTGGTCATAAAGATATTTCGTGAGCTTGGCGATGCACTCAGTGTCCGTCTCTGTTTCGAACCGGAAGCCTTTACTCTCCAGTAGAGCTTTAAGCTCCTTATAGTTGGTGATGATACCATTGTGAACGACAGCGAACTCCCAGTTCAAGTCGGACCTATGCACCCGGGAGGACAGTCGTATGCTTTAGCCAAAGAACCAGAAAGCAGCCGGGGACGATTGACATACCTATGTGGGTGGCAGTTCTGACGAGATGGTGTTCCGTGGGTGGCCCAGCGTGTATGAGAGATACCAGCATGAGATTCAAAGGTCTTAGTAAGGTCGGGTTTCGACTCTGCGATAAGCTCTTTCAACTTTGCAACCTTGCCAACCTCTTTAAAGGCACAGACTTCATTCTTCTTGTCACCATCGATTGCAAGTCCCGCAGAGTCGTATCCGCGGTATTCAAGTCTCGATAGACCTATGCAGCGTTAGGATGGCACGATACTAGATCCACCAGGTACAGGGAAACTGACCATTGAGCAAAGTATCGAGGATGTATTTGCGGTCCCTCTCAACGAGGTAATTAATGTATCCGAAAATGCCACTAAGCAGTACATTCAAGTTAGAGCAGCTCGGCCCGCACTATCAAGAAAGCAGAACATACCACATGGTTGGGGTCCAAACAGAACGTGATAAAGATCTAGGTGATATTGTCTTTCGGTTGGAAATGCACTCGACTCAGGCGTTGGTCAAATTTCGTCGATGGATGTCTACTGTGGAGAGCATGTTAGACCGAGCGGTTATTCTTCGAGGCGCAAACAACAGATAGGGGCGTGCGGGGGAGATGTTTCAAAGCGCTTCCAACATACACTGCCAGTATCTTTTGGTTGAGATAGAATCAGGACCTTGTTGACGGAAGAGACGGCTATGGCCAGGGTAGTGAGAAAGGAAGATTCGGAAAGGTGAGGGATAAATAGAGTAGGTAGAAGTGGAAGGCTATTAGTAGTAGTAACTGAAGGGGAGCAACAAACAATGAAGGTCGGAAGGAGGGGGAGCTGTTATGTTTTATGTGGTAAGATTGACCCACAATTAGCACACAGACCAGGGAAGCTACTACAGGCACTCCAGGGCACAACCATTTATCAAATGAGGTGGCAGCCAATAAGCCCACTCTCTGCGCCTCACACGGTCTATTGGTATGTTTCACCCGTGACTCAGCTCTGGACAACCGCTGGGTAATGTTGGCATCTTCCCCGCGGTATTATATATGTAGGTTATGGAGGATTGCCGAACAATATGAAACCATACTGTATCTACTCCGTATTGCAGGGACTCTCCTAGTTGTTCTACTCCACCGTTCGAAGTGATGAAAATCTAGTACCCGGTTTTGAATCGACTAGACTGAGCAGGTCAAGGTCTCGACCACATGGCTATGGTCTGAGTATCTTGTCTGAGTAGAAGCAGTCTATTGGTAGTACCGTACAGCTAAAAGTTCATCACATAGTTTCAAGTACTGGGTTATTTAGAGGGCCACGCCGCCACAGTCCTCTAAACATAGCTTTCTAATAATAGGCCACTGGCGTTTTAGTGCCGATTTGTGCCGTGGTAGGTAAAGTCGCTAGCTTAAAAACTGACTAAGTAAGACCTTGTAACTTAACTTATTTCGCCCTTTCAATTCAATAAAGGTCAATATCACCACACCAAGAGGTAGACAATTGTATGATTGCTTGGCTAAACTGAACCTCTTTGGGGATACCTATTTTAGCTGTATGCAAAGCCTTCTGCTTACAGAAATGCGACCCCTAATATAGTACTCGGATAGTGTCGTATCAGAAGCATTTGGGTCTTTACCACCTAGACGAAGGTTTAATAGGCTTTACAAGCTCAAATGGAGAAAGGGGGAAGGGGTGCCCCCCCGGGGGCACAATAGGGCATGGTCTCCCATTCGAAGTTTCTTCTACCTTCTCCTCCTGCTAGTACGGAGTAGTATGTTTATCTATAAGTTACGTACCAAGACATCCCCACCTCCCCCCTTTCCTTTTTCCCCCCTCCCCTCCCTCGGCAGACACACACCTGGAGTAATCATTTGAACTTGACCGGATTGTCGGTGACACAGCACAAGGCGGTGCACCGGTGGGTCGATCAGAAGATCCTTTCTGTTTCTGTGACGGCACAAGGCTCTGAAAATAACGAGACTCCATATGCAGTCTACTGAGTATAACAGATTCTCTATCAGGAAACTATGTACAAGTACTCATAACGCCTTTCCAAATCACTGGTGCTGAAGTTTGACTGGGGCTCCAGGGCTGAGTTAACTCAAAGCCACCGGTTATGGTCACTACACAGCTGAAGACATTTAGTATATGTCAATTTCTATATTAAATAATAACAACAATCATCTACTGAACTGATGGGGTTTTAAATGCGCTGAACCTACAGACAACCTAGTGAAACAACTTAAGAATTGCTAGAAAAACCACAATTGTTAGATGACATATTTTGCTTAAGGAACCCGATTTATAAACATGCTCCTTATACTTATGTATAGTAATTGAAGCTATGATTTCTATATTTTTACCTTTAATCACCAAGCAACTTTCTTAGTAAGATGTACTTTAGGTGGCCAGGCAGATAGGCTGATCGGTCAATCCTTTCCTTCTTTTCCACCTCTGATGAAGAGATAGCTCGATCAAACAATTGCCCCAAAGGCGCTGGCAAACATCACATGTCGATTTCGTCCAACAATGGTAATCAACATCGGGTTAACACCGTGCCCTTTCATCACATCTCAGACCATCATACGGTACCAGGTTTTCGCAGGGCGGACACACCTCAGCATCACATCTTGATACAGCGCCGAAGGCTATGACTGTGGGGGTATGATGCTGAGGACAACAGGAGGCATGTTTAACCATTGATACTGTATATGCGGCATAAACTTGGGCTTGCGAATTGATATCAGGGTTCATGCCAACGCGCTTGACTAAGCACCAATAAGTTAGTTAGTTATCAAATTAACTAGCTAAGTAACGAGACATCTTCAAGCAGGGGTGAAGACCCCTCTCACAATGGCGGGGTCACGATGCCATTTCGAAGGATTGGTGGGGGCGGTCATATTTCGCAGCGTATACTCCAATAGTCTACGGACTCCTTCGCAGACTAACTCAGGCTGGGTGGCGAAACATTAAACCCCTTCAGCTAGTATACTGTATTTGACTCGCTTGTCTTCAATTCATTTTGCTGGTGAAACCGTGTCTTCCGTACTAAGGACTATGATAGCATTCTAACTTCATAAACATACTATATACTCTTATATATGTACTTCCAACTTAATGGGTATGGATGCAGAGGGTAACGTGTGCCAACGGTAAACCGAAATATAAATTCCTAAAATACTTCATATCAATATTAGCATATTACAAACCAGCCACGTATCCGGTATCTCCAGCATTCCCTACTCAACCTGGGCCCACTGTACTCGAGACTAGTCTGCATACTTGCAAGAGTATTATTTTAAACTGGTGACAAGTCCACTGCAGTTACAAAATAAGCATCGGGATTGTCTCCCGAGTACTTGCTTATCTGCAATGATCATGGCATAAACACACAACACTCCACTAGTCGGATGTCTCAGAATATTGACTGTATATGATTTAATCTCCAGAATAATGCGAAAAAAAAATATTCTAAACAACACTCGTGCATAATTCTTACGATTTTCAGCAGGTAATTCTCCCCTACCTATCGAGGAGGAGGAAATCTCCGCTCGAGTGCAGCGTGCCCTGCCATTTATCGAAGCCCGCGGTAGGTATAAGCTCTTGCACTATGAAGTACCTTATAAATGCAGACGATGTGTGCGACCGCTTGTTGGAAATATTGATACTCATACATGGCAGATGGATTGTCATAGAAAAAGGATATTGGGAAGAGTCGCGCGCCGATCTTATGACAGGATGATCATGAAGCGAGGCGATAAAGGGAGAGAAATTGCGGCGATTGATACTATGGAAGTTACTTATTCCTATGTAACTTGTAGTTACTGTACTTGCGTACCTTTCTCCATAACAAACGGAGTAACTTACTTACACCCCGCCGCTTCTGTGGTCAATCTTACCCGGCGCGTTG
>NW_017962982.1:1739781-1756725 GCF_001890905.1 Aspergillus aculeatus ATCC 16872
GTCTCAGAATATTGACTGTATATGATTTAATCTCCAAGAATAATAGACGAAAAAAAAATATTCTAAACAACACTCGTGCATAATTCTTACGATTTTCAGCAGGTAATTCTCCCCTACCTATCGAGGAGGAGGAAATCTCCGCTCGAGTGCAGCGTGCCCTGCCATTTATCGAAGCCCGCGGTAGGTATAAGCTCTTGCACTATGAAGTACCTTATAAATGCAGACGATGTGTGCGACCGCTTGTTGGAAATATTGATACTCATACATGGCAGATGGATTGTCATAGAAAAAGGATATTGGGAAGAGTCGCGCGCCGATCTTATGACAGGATGATCATGAAGCGAGGCGATAAAGGGAGAGAAATTGCGGCGATTGATACTATGGAAGTTACTTATTCCTATGTAACTTGTAGTTACTGTACTTGCGTACCTTTCTCCATAACAAACGGAGTAACTTACTTACACCCCGCCGCTTCTGTGGTCAATCTTACCCGGCGCGTTGCCAAGGTCGTCGCGTCGGTATGGGTACAGTACATCATTTTATCTGTGACCGAGTAAAATATCCTACCTACCTTCTTTCAGGCCATTCAGCGTGCCCACCCGCTTTTTTTCTCTCTCTCGACCATTATTGCATTCCATACGGAATTGTTTGGGCCATCTCTCACCTCCAGCGCCCAAGTCATTTTCCATCTCATCATACATAGCCTGTCCGCTCTTCCCAAGGTTTGCGAATTTAACTCCTCTCGTTACCGCCTTTGATTCCAGGAGAGTTTCCTGGCAATACATGCCCATTAGACACGGGACCAATATCAAGGATGCGGCTTGGTACTCACATTTATATTGATTCTGGCTGGTAGCCATTTCTCATCATGTCGCGCACTTCAGCAGGGTTTGCAGACTTCTTTCCCACCGCTCCGTCAGTTCTACAGCAGAAACGCAAAGTCACCAAGGACAAGACCCACAACAAGGTTCATTCAAATGAAGATACCGACCACGAAAGACTCGCTTGTTCGACAGAGGCTCAGAATGTCTCTGATTCGGGTCTGAGCACGGCAAGCGCAGGTTCAGGGAATGATCTACCTAGAGAAACGAAACCTGCATTTTCCGACACGGCCGCAGATGGATCCTCAAGTGCGACAAGCAAGAGTCTTACCACGCCTCACGCTTCCGCAGTACCTCCCGGCGCAACAAGTGGCAGCGAAGGACGCCTGGATACGCTTACGCCGCTTACAAATGCAGAGCCCTCACCCACCCAGAAGGCCAGCACTAGTCGAGTCAGAGAAACGACAACAGCTGGTGTTCTTTCTAGAAATCCTAGGACCGTTGAACAAAAGCCAGCCATCGCCTTGCTACAAACTCCGCCGACACCGGAGTCACAGGGGCGCCCGACCGGAACCTTGAGAGGCTGGAAAATAGCCTTAGACCCCGAGAACGAAAAGCGGACATCAAAAGACAAACGCAAAAAAGCGCGCTATGTGGAGATTATGTCCCATGGACAGGATGATAGACCGCCGGATCCTCGATTGGTTATAGTAAATTATGCACGTGGTGCCGGCTGCAAGCAGAAAACAAAATTCCGTCCAGCCCCATACACTTTGCGACAATGGGTGTACGATGCTTCTACAACAATCGGGCCTGGGCCCCCGGTCCAGATAGTGGTCACTGGGTTTGACCCTTTGACCCCAATCGCCCCAATTAATGCTCTATTCTCCAGCTTCGGAGACATCGCAGAGATTAATAACCGTACTGATCCAATCACCGGCAGGTTTCTCGGGATTTGCTCCGTCAAGTATAAAGATAGTGTCTCATTCCGCGGAGGCGGCCCACTACTCGCAATGAATGCCGCAAGACGAGCGTACTGCGAGTGCAAGAAGGAACAGCGTATCGGAACCCGGAGAATTCGAGTCGAATTGGACCGGGACGGGGTTGTCTCGGAGAAGATAGTGTCAAGAGCGATTGACTCCCAGAGGATGGGATACAAGAACTGTCTTTCTGTTGCAGAAGATACAAAGGCTGGCCCCTCCGTCAATCACAATGAGCCCCCACCGACAGCGCCAAAAGGCCCATCGGGAAGGTCCTTGACACGGGTGATGGCCGTGATCCCTGAAGGACCAAGGGCTAGCTTCTTCAAGTCAGTTGTGCCGTCCTTGGTCGAGGAAATTCCCATTTTGAGTCAGATCAAGCGAGACCCATATATCTTCATTGCGCATTGCTATGTTCCGGTCCTTAGTACAACGGTTCCTCACCTGAAAAAAAGGTTGAAAGTATTCGATTGGAAAGATATTCGATGTGATAAGACAGGGTATTACATCATTTTCGAGAATTCCAGGCGAGGCGAAGAAGAAACAGAACGTTGCTACAAGATGTGCCACATGAAACCGTTGTTTACCTACATCATGAATATGGAGAGTCAACCTTATGGAAACCCAGGCTATGAGCGCAGCCCCAGTCCACAACGATTGCAGGCGGAGCAGCGAGAACGAGCCAGGTTGGACAGAATCAAGAGAGAGGCTGAACTGGACATCGAGGAAGAGAAAAACCAAAGAGCAAACGATTTGGATCCCTGCAAGGAAGTGGTAGCCATCATAATTCGGGACCTGAAAGACAAATTGCTCGAAGACGTGAAATCTCGGATTGCTGCACCAACTTTGTATGACTACCTCGACCCAGATCGACATGCAGCAAAAAGAAGACAACTGGGTATTCGTGATCCGGCAGGGGCAAAGAGACCTCTGTTTCAGATTGGCATAAATAGCCCAGCTGGGACACCAGGTTCACGTTCGGACCTGTCCACAGCCCGCCACCCTTTCGGTCCCTCAAATCTGAGTATCCTTGCGCTTCCACGTATAAGGAAAGCTCACCGCCTCAACCACACAGACGCTGCTTTCTTGGACGAGAGGCGTAAACAACCTTTGCGGAGGAAAGAGGTTCGACCTCTGTATCACCGTCTACAACAATTACACCACGTGGATGATTCAGATGACGAGCAGAGGACGCCTTTCACAAGGGACACCGATGATCCGGACAGTCGTGCCCCAAGCCGGTTGAGCTCAGAGTGTTCGGATTCAGAGGATGTTGATGAATCTGCTCCGGAGGCCTATGGTGCATCTGCCGAGCAAAAATTCGGCAATGACGAACATCTGTACAGTTCACCTCGAAAAGAAAATGTCGATATCTTGGTTGAATCGGTCACTGATGCCTCGCACGATGCTTCGTACCCTGAACAGCACAAACTCTTTCCGGCATCTCGCAAGCGAAAAAGAGAAAACGACAAGGTCATCGCGCGAAAGAGAAAGAAAGAAGATGATGACCTCTTTGAAGTCGATCAAGCCGCAGGTCTCAGTGAGGGACGATTGCACATGGAATCATCCATCGACTTGGAGGTCATTGAGAAGCATATTGCAGATAAGAATTCCCCTCTCGCTAGTGACAAAGATTCACATAGTGGGCACATTAGTGAAATCTCGAAGCGGGCAGTCGATTCTGCGAAGCTTTTGCGGTCTCGACTGGCTGTTGAGGCTGTCACTCAGGATGATGATCATGGTTGTGCCTTCACTCCCATTGCTTTAAATGACAACGAAGTCCTGAAAGAAGTGTCAAAGACTGAAATAGGATGGAAGGTTTCCAATGACGAGCCCCGCCCAACGGTCGAGGATGACGAAGCTATTGTGCTAGATCTCGATGGGTGGCAGAGTCTGATCAAGGATGGGGAGGACTTGCGTTTCCTCCGTGATGTGCTGGAAGGACTACCAGTATCAAACGTTGGAAGTCTCACTGCTTGGGCATGGAGACAAAAAGAAATCAAAGCCCTGAATCGCCCTGGAGAAGTAGGACCTGTGCGCGAAGCGACCAGTATCCTTGGCTACTATGTCTCAAACATCACGGGAGCTGCAAGAACCGAGGGGAGGAAGAGGATTCTGGAGTCGGAAAAGTCCAAATATTTACCGCACCGCATCAAGGTCCAACGGGCCCGCGAAGAGCGAGAGGCAAAAGCGAAAAATGACCCTCACAGTGTTGCTGTCGAAGCCGCGAGAATTGCCGCAGCCAAGACGATGTCTAAATCCACATCCAGATCAACAAGAGTCAATAATCGCCGACTCATCGCAGATATCAACGCACAAAAACAAGCCCTCCCAACTCAAAGCGGTGACGGTGATGTTCTTCGTTTTAATCAGCTGAAAAAGCGAAAGAAACCTGTTCGTTTCGCTCGATCTGCAATCCATAATTGGGGACTTTATGCAGAAGAGAACATTTCGGCTAATGATATGATCATCGAGTACGTGGGTGAGAAGGTCCGCCAACAAGTTGCTGACATGAGAGAGAGACGATATTTGAAGAGTGGCATCGGCAGCAGTTATTTATTCCGTATCGACGAGAACACAGTCATCGACGCGACAAAACGAGGAGGCATTGCGAGATTTATCAACCACAGCTGTACACCCAATTGTACTGCGAAGATCATCAAAGTGGATGGAAGTAAAAGGATTGTCATATATGCCCTGAGGGACATTGAAAGAGGTACGCTTTGCATCATCATTCCCTAATTTATTTGACATGCTGACACTTTGATTAAAGATGAAGAGCTTACATATGACTACAAGTTTGAAAGGGAGTGGGACAGCGATGACAGGATCCCTTGTCTTTGCGGTTCCAGTGGTTGCAAAGGTTTTCTCAACTAAGAGTAGGCTCGATCGAAGCTTAAAACCCGGTATGCGAGCTATTCTCACAGTTGCACTTTGTGGTCAACTCCATAGCCAAGCTGCCGTATAGTGGCTTTTTCATATAGACAACAAAGTAGCTTTAATATGATGGGGTCGAACAATCTGATACATTGCTAAGGCCGAGAGCTCTTATCGAAAATGTAGTGCCGTGTCCATTATGATGGCGTCTATGCTGACATGTAGTTAACGCCTTGTTCAATCCTATCAGCTGTCAAGCAAATGCCATCCCTGACAGCATATGTTAACAACCATAATCTATGCATGGTTATTGAAGAAAGGGCTAGGGCGGGTTTTTCTTCGGCGAAGCAGCAAGGAAAGTGCTCAGTCAAATACGGACGGGGTATCAACAACAGTCTGATCATAGCACCAGCGCATGAAGATTCATGAAAGAAGAATTACACTATAGCGGAAAGCTGTCAGCATAGACCCGATTTCCACGATGGATTTTTTGTCTTACCCAGATGGCTGGGCAGAAGGAAATTAGCAATTCCTTCCTTGATCACATACTCATGACCGCAGTTGCCACAGCATAGTCTCCCTTCCACAACATGCGTCTCTAATAGGAGTCTGTGAAGATCTCTCATTGTCTGCTCATCATTGAGTGCATCGCCTTCAGGCTTCGAATCAGGGATCTTAGGGAAGCCCAGCTAAGTCAATTGAATGAGTGGCCTGAATAACCTTTTCTTGTGAATAGTACCTGCACACTTACCTCATTGGCCATTACGCGTAGAGCTTCCCAATCAATTCGTGGAATAATATTGTGTATGAATTCCGGCTGAAAGTCGACCTCTTGCAGTTCGAGTTCAGCATCCTTGAAATGCAGTGGATAGGACGACGCGGCTGCTTTGCAGCCTTTGACAGCACAAGTCAGAAAATTAGCAGTGAGTAACTTCATTGCTGTTGAGGATGGTTGATCGACTCCTCGATACAAATGTATAGCTGGGATTGTCTTGCAGTGGCTTAGCTGTTGGTTGGGTGAGCGAAAAAAACGGAACGGGCTGTTTTCAGGTTACGTCATCAGTTTCCTGTGTAATAGGTTACACTGTGTTCCATATACTGTACATGTGGGTGAAATTTGCTTCTTCCTTGTGATTTCAACCTTGTTCCTCAACAGTATACATGAATTGCTGGACCATCTCTCGCCCTAAACTTTACCTGAGTAGACTTGATGAAATACAGGAGAAGAGAATCCTCCCACCTAGATTTGACTATGTTTTCCTCCAATCTCTCTGAACTTGAGTATGTTCATCACGTGCTATACTATATGCCGTTACAAGGAATGTGCAAACGTCACAAGAGTATTAGGTGTTTGGTCACCGAAATTGTCACTTGACTATTACATCCAGGAGATCATCATTTGCAAGATCATAATCTTCAAGAGCACATCCAAGGTCTAAGCGTTCACCATCAAATACAAGGTAAACCTCATGCTCCAGTGAAATCTGTCTTGCATCACGGAATCGGCGAATCAGCTGCGAGACCTGCATCTGAAGACTCACCCTCAATCTAAGATCATCTAGCCCCGGGGCCTTCAAAACGATGTTTTTCAAAGATCGCCCGCCGGTGTCCATGTCTGCACCTGGCGCTGGATTGGCGGAAGACAATGACCGACCGTTGTCAAGATCAAGAGGATTATCAGTAGCGGCTTCCATGTGAATTTGCAGGTCAGAGCTGTCACTTCGTAAAAAATCACAGGTAACAGGCCCATGCGCATGGCGACCCTTGGGTCCAATTCCCAGACTGCGACATGTGGTGACATCGAAAAGGCGTTTCCCTTTCCAAGTCAGGAAGATAGAAGACTCGAGTCCCTTCGGTAGGTCTTGACGATTTAACCATGCGAGGCGCACATCTTTCAGTGGCTGATGGATTTTTCGGCGAACTATGAGCGGCTTGGTGTTACTGATTTTCGAGGTGATGAGGATCTGGACTATCGTATCTTCGGACGATGTAAGCTTCTTGCTGGGTGTCAAGTGGGGTTTAGTAGGGCTCAGCCTATTCGAGGGTTGGGAGTTATCAAGGCAACTTCTCTTGCCTCCACTAGGGTTCTTTACAGCCGATGTGCCAGAAGTAACAATCTCATCCCGAGATCTTGACGCCAACCCAGGTATCAGGTGGTCAATACCACTGGGATCTGTAACTCCTTGTCCGTGCGGTAAAGCATCTGGAGCTTGGCGGCCGAGCTGACCTTCGCTTCCAGGTACAGATCTGCAATTGGAAGCGTTGCCATCGGATGGCAGTTGATGACTGAGAGATTCGTCAGAGGGTTTGCAGGTCCCCAGTGGTAATGTGTCACCACCATGATTCTCAATGGGAGTACGTCGCCGTTTGGTTTCATTTTCTTGAATTTGGTTGGCACGTCGCGCATGCTGATTCGTAGAAATTATATCATTGTACACCTGACCAGCATGTTGATAAAACTTGAGGTCCTGAGTTTCCTCTCCCCTACTTGCCCAAGATGGCTTATTGAAGAAGGATCGCATCGAAAGGGCTCTGAATTGACAACCGTAAATTTTAGACTTGTGATGAATGCAGAGTCTGGGTGACTGCGCAAAGACCTCGGAATTGAAGTAGACACGATGGCCTTTAGAAGAGAAGCGGTGATATCCTAGGGGTGAGTTTTCATCTTTCTATTGTGGTAGGTGGTGGATTACAATCCGCCGTTTGATTAGGAAGCACGTGCCTTAACTTGGAGACTAGTGCTGGCTCCCGGGGCTAGATAGTTCCCTGACAAATCGAGAACAACTTCCGCCAGCGGGGCCGACTCTCAGACTTCAAAGTTGCTGAATCTAGGATCACCAACTTATCCAAACTCAATTCTGTCAAGATGGAGAATGGTGCACCTTCTGAAGGGAAAGATCCCTCGGCTTTCCTTGGCGAAATAATCGGTGCTCCAGTGACGATTAAATTAAACTCCGGTGTTGTTTATAAAGGTACCTTCCCGAGCTACTTTGTTCGACTACCTACTCATATCCCAACTGGAATCCCAGCTTGCGAGGATGGGTGTGGCAAAGATGAACAACTTACAGGAATTCTTAAACTTTGAACCATTACAAGCTGACATATAACCTCCTAGGTGAACTGCAGTCTGTAGATGGCTACATGAACATAGCTTTGGAGAAATCTGAAGAGTTTGTCAATGGCCGATTAACACGAAGCTATGGTGATGCTTTCATCCGCGGCAATAATGGTTCGTTTGAATCATATCCATGAGCCAGTGGTGTTATACATGCTTATCCTGATCCACATGGAGTAGTGCTGTACATATCCGCAGATTGACGAATTAAACCGTTAATATCACCTCGGTCCTCCGAAGGAGATTTGCGGGGCCTTTACCAATTCAACAAACTTTGATGGACCATCGCCTTACTCGACCCTTGCGGTAGAGGGAACCATGAAGGAAAGCATTGCCGTGGCAATGAATTGAATTATGGAGAATTGGGTTCGAGCTTGAAGGCCAGTGCAAGTTCTGTGCGGACTGGGTAAATCTCATACCTCTCCTTGATACAGTGCCCTATGGAGATTAGCAAATCAAGTTCAGAGACTTAGGCCAGAGACAAAACATGATCAACTGGCACGGTCTCTGGTGCACATCTTTATCTCATAGAAAGCGTCACTAGAAATAGGTGGAGACGTGGTAGGAGCTAAGTTACTTATTCTTCTACACAGGACTATAACATGTAAACAACTTCTATAGAAAGAAAATTGAGCCTTGAAGGGTGTTGTGCTGCCAGGTGATAGTCCTACCTGAGTAGGTAGTAAGTAGTATGACCCAGTGTGCTCGGCTCAGAGGCTTGAAATTCCGCTTGCCACATTCTCCCCACAAATCAGACCGCCTGTACCTAGCAACGCCTCCAAACAAATGAGAAGGATTTCCCCACCGGTTAAATATCAGAGCAATACAGTCCAGCCAACAACTCTGTCTTTTCTCTGTCTCCATTGGTAGCGTTTCTAGCACTTCGAAATTACGGGACGGTCCATTGATCCTTTTCTGAGGTGGATATCGCAAACATGACTTTGCAAGCCATCAAATATCGAGGCGGTGTCCTCGCAATACTCGACCAATTGCAACTTCCCTACGTGGAACAATATATTGATATCAAGACGAGTGAACAAGCTTGGCATGCTATCAAGACTATGCAAGTCCGTGGTGCGCCGGCTATCGCTATAGTAGCAGCACTCGCCCTTGCGTCTGAGCTTCACCTACTGATTTCGAATGAGGGGCTGTCTTCAGATGCAGACGAAGTTCGTGTTTTCATTATAGAGAAGCTGCAATACCTGGTGAGCAGCAGGCCCACGGCTGTCAACCTAGGTGATGCTGCGCGAAAGCTCGAGCTCGTGGTGTCTCAGAGTGCTAGCCAGGCTGGGGCGACAGGTCACGGGGTCGCCGCCTCCTTTATAAAAGCCTCGGAGGCGATGTTGGTAAAGGATGTTCAAGACAACAAGCAGATTGGGGAAAATGGCGCTAGATGGATCATGTTGAATGCGGTGGTTCCTGGGCAGTCAGAGGCCACTGTTTTGACTCATTGCAATACAGGGTGAGTCTACCATCGAGGAGAATCGGGATTTGAATTTCTAACATTCATCCAGGTCTCTAGCGACATCCGGTTACGGAACGGCCCTGGGAGTCATCCGCAGCTTGGCATCAATGAATAGTCTACGGCATGCGTACTGCACTGAAACAAGACCTTACAACCAAGGTTCTCGGCTCACGGCATTCGAACTAGTCCATGATTGTATTCCCTCCACGCTGATAACAGACTCTATGTCCGCCGCACTACTTGCAAATTCCAAGGCTGGTGTGAATGCGATCGTCGTCGGTGCGGATAGAGTCGCAGCCAATGGTGATACTGCCAACAAAATAGGGACGTATGGACTTGCTGTCCTGGCAAGATATCACGGTGTGAAGTTCCTTGTTGCCGCGCCACTCACCACTATCGATTTGTCGACCAAATCTGGAAACGACATTGTGATAGAAGAACGGCCAGCCGATGAGGTTACTAAAATCAAGGGGCCCTGTGAAGGCGATACATCCAAGGGCGGAAATCTGGAGACTGTGCGTATAGCTGCAGAGGGAATCAACGTTTGGAACCCAGCATTTGATATCACACCAGCTACACTGATTGATGGAATTATAACAGAGAAAGGGGTCATGGAAAAGACAGCGGACGGTCAATTTCATTTGGAGGGTTTGTTTGAGGATTGATTGCCAACTGCCGGCTGCGGATGCGTCTCCATCTGGCTAAGGTCAGTGTTGCTGGAGGACCCGGCCTTGCCACTATCGCATTGGCGAAAAAGTTCGTCAATTCTAGTTTCGAGTTTACTCAGGTGCTTCTCTAGGGCCAGCGCTGCTTCCTCGCCTCTGGTTGAATAACGATCAGTTGTGTGTCCGCAGAACTGCGTGATGTGTACGATGCTCGCACTTAGCTATTTCTTTGAAAGCCTATTAGTGTCATTAGCAGCTGAGGTTGTCTGGGGGATCTCGACTTGATGCCCACTGGGGAATGTGACGAAAGTCTTACAAACTTACCATGGTGAATTCACTGGAGATATTCTGATCTTCCAGGGAAGGCATCTCGGAAATCTGTATGTGGGATTATAGAAATTTTAAAAAATCGTGGGGAGGTGATAAGTGTGCCAGGATTATGCTTAGTGCAGTCAATGGGAAGGTGATTACACAGTATTCCAAACCCCGCCTCTGTCTCAATAGTTTATCTAATAGGATTCTGCCGCCTGTGTCAGATTTGTTCAATTATGCTCATATTCTGCTGTTCATTTGATGTCCGCCTGTCTGACCGTCATTTATGGTAGCAGCAGAACTTCTGCAATGATTCTTCTAAGTTTATAGTTTATTTTTTATAGGTGTTTATTACATTGATTACTCTTATTAATGTTCTGGAACTGGAACTGAAAGTAAAAACTAAGCCTATGAAGGGAGTTAATCATAGGAAAAAAACAAGACAGAATGTTAAAAAGCCAAAGAACACTAACAGCAGGAAATATAGTAAATGTGTCATTCAGATGTATAAGAGAGAAACAATAGACTTTATCAAAGATATTAGCTGTTCAGCTAGTATTACCTGCAGTTCTAATTCAGTCTCTGAATCAGCTCTGACTGCAGATTTATTCATACTATTCAATATGATATCAGACTGGTAGATCAACTGGTCTTCCAAGCCCTAGTCATAGTAGGTTGTACTATTGTGACTCAAAGCTTGAAATAAGATCTATTATTTCGAACCGAACTATTTAGATTAGGTTGTCAAGGTGCGGACAGGTGGAACAGATATAGGAAGGACTGTTGGCCGCAACACTGAGTGGGTGTTCTGCCACTATCGACCGCTTCGTAAAATGCCGCGCCCTACCGCCTCCAGCGGGGTTTCTGTGTATCGTACATGTGTCACAGGGCGAGCTGCTGGAGTGGTAGGTATAGGATTTTAGATTGGCAAGTCTTAATAATAGTTTTTTTTATTTTAACTATTTCAATCAGACTATTCTTAGATTTGTAAACAAAACATAGCTTAAAAACTATAATAATATTAAAATTAAGAATTGAATAAAAAATTAAATAAATTACAATTATATACAAAGCAGTTGGAACTGTGACTATATTAAAATAATAGAATATATAAATTATTTTAGATTTTGTTCATAATAAATATTTTGAAGCTAAGCTTAGAAGAATATAAATTGAAATTTATCAAAATAATAAGCTACTTTGACTATTAAATCTAAATACTTAATTTATTATATTATATAAATTAATAATAAATAATATAATTTTTTATAATTCTATGCAATATCAAAATGTAAATACTCTCCTTTAATCTATTAACACTTATATATAATAGAAATAATTGATATTATTTTAATAAAAAAATTTTATTAGCAGAAATTACCATACTAATCTAAAATATAAAATATATTTCTATATTTAATATTAAAATTAATATATTACTAGCTGTTATTCTAAGTTCTGTTACTAGTAGTTATTACTTTTTCTACTGTCAGCAACTGCTTATCTTTTATCTTTCAGAAGATCTTTATATATATATTATATTAAGAAGAATTCTGAATACCTTCACTTCCACTTTAATAAAACCTTACTTTTCACTCAAACTTTATATGGGATTCCATACAAAATTTAAGTAAGGGGTAGAGTGAAAGTAAAAGTAAAGTAAAAGATAGATGAAATCAATTTCTTAAATAAGTAACTAATTAAACTGATTGAATTAAACTGAAACTGAACTAAAACTACTTATTTAATTAATTAAAAGAATAATAGGAATTGACCTTTTATTTATAGCTGAATAGTCATATTAATTTTCCGAGGCTTTCCGCGGCCATATAAAAAACATATAAAAATAAATAAATAAATAAATTCCTATTAAATAGAAATAATAAATTAAATAAAAGAAGATTGTTCTAGACTGTTTTTCTATTAAAAAATTACCAGAATTCAGAAATTCATTCTGCGAATTAATTAATTTAAAACAGTAAACTAAAAAGTTTAAAATAATAAACTGGTAACTTTAAAACTATTAACTAGCTATATAATTAATATACCCCCGCAGTTTAAATAAAATTTAAAAAATTAATAAAATTAAAATAAATAAAATACTAAAATAAGAAAAAGATAACTAAAAGTAGTAATAATCTGATTCATATTGATAAATTAATAAAAAACTATATTAAACTATTTAATAAATTTAATATACTTCTAATTTTAAAATTATTTAATCGGCATATCTGCTTTTATTTTATTAATTAAAATTTATTAAATATTAATAGATTTATTAAAGATTTTCTGTCCGAACCAGTAATTAATTATATTAATATATTTTAAACTAATTTAAAAAGAAAAAATAAGATTAATTAAAATTTCTACTGTTTAATAATTATTATATAATATAAAGAAATAATAGCTAGAGTTAAATTCTATTTATTTAAAAATTATTTTTATTAAAGAAACTATTTAGCTGTAGTAGTTAGAATTAATAATTCAGCTTTAATAATTTAAAAAATTATATAATATTATTTTTTATTTAATTGATTAATAAATTTAAAATAAATAAATAATATATTCTATTAAGTTAATACAATCTGAATAATTAGTAAAACTAATATTATTAATTATATAGAAAATATAAAATTAAAATTAAATTTAATAATTAGATTCTTTATTTTTTTTAAATAGAAAATAAGATAATTTATAATTTTAAGATATTTAGAATTTAAATTAATTAGATATTCTAAAACTAATTAGTAAGATTTGGCTATATCGGATCTAATTCAACTATAAAATATAAAACTAATTCTACCTTGTATTAAAATTTATAAATTTAATTAGCTGTAGTTTAATAGAATGGATTTTAAACTAATTTTTTATATAAAAATAGAAATTTAGAACTTTTTCGAAGTTCTAAATTAAATTTATTAATAATTTTATTAATATAAATTAATTATTTAGTCTATAATTTCCGGTTTTAGTAATTATATAAGATTTAAATATTTAAAAATAAATAGACTTTACTAAGATTCTTTATTTTGAATAATATTATTAATTTTTATTTAAATTTATTAAATTTTTTCTGATTTGATCTATAAAACCTATAAACTATATTATTTATAAAAATTATTAAAATAATAAATTTATTAATAAATATATATTAATCTTTTTAAATAGATTTAAATCCTAGGATTATTAATCTTTATTTTATTAGAATATTTTATTAAAGAAATAATAAGTATTTTAATTTATATAAAGCTTTCTGTAATAGAAAGATTATTTATTTATTTTTTAACTTAAAGATTAAATTTATATAGATTTTTTTAATAGAACTATTAAAAAAAGTAGTAACAGTATTTAATTAATTAATTTTAAGATTAAATACAGTAATTAAAATTAAAAGATTTTTTATAAATCTTGCTGTAAGTATATTAATATATATTTTTAATTAATCAGATATTTATAGATTATTTTAAATATATATTTAAATCCTAAATCTGGTTAGATAATTAATTTTATTAAATTTATATAATTAGATCTATTTTAATAGTAATACTTCAGCTTTATTAATTATATTAATTAAATAAGCAGTTTATATTTTTAAGAGCTTTAATTAATTAATTTTAGTTTTAAAAATCTGAATAAACTGGCTATTATATATATAATTTCTTATTTTTTTAATTAGTAGATAAAAATAGAAACTGTTTTTAATTAATATAAAACATTTTATTCTTATTAATATAATTAATTATTATTTAAATTATTTGAAGAGTAAGTTTAATTCTTTCAAAAATCTTAATTAAATAATAATAATTAATTTTATTTCAGACTTCTAATTAGTTTATTAATATTTTGTATTAAATTATTAATAAAAACTATAGCCTAAGACGGTGAAGAAGACAGTAAATCTAATAGAATTAATAATATATTATTAAAAATAATATTATTTAGAATTAATTAATTAAATAATAGTTTTAATTAATTATTTAATTAATATAGTTCCGGTAAGGATATTTATTTTAATATTTTTATATCTGAAAGTTTTTATTTAAATTAGATTTTAATACAGATTCTTTAAAAATCAGAATTTTTAATTATTCTAATTAAAATAGAATCAACTAATTTAATTATTTATTAATATATTAATAGATTTTTTAATTTAATATATTATTAATAATTGAAATTCTTATTAAAAAATAATATCTCAGGCAGAAATTATTCTTTTGAAATTAGATATCTAGATTTTTTATTAGCTGCAACCCGGAGCGGGTATTTTGCCACCAGCGGCTGCTTCAAAAAACTGCTGCACTCTACCACCTCCAGCGAGATTTCTATATATTATATATATATATAGAATAAGAAATTAATTAAGCTTTTATAATTATATTATTTTTTTATTATTAATAGTTATTATTATTAATATATAATAGTATATTCTACCGACAATTCTTAGTTTATCTAAAAATCTGATATTAAAAAAATTATTAATAAAAATATTTTTAAATTAATTAATTTATTTAAAACTAATATTTTATTTAATACAACGTCTGCAGTACTACCGACCAGTTTTTTTCTAATTCTTTTAACTACTATTTTTTTATTTTTTATTTAATCTTTTTATTTATTATTTATTTATTTTTATCTTTTATTTATTTTAATTTATATTATTTTTATTATTTTCTAAATAATTGTATTAATTTATAGAAGTGGCGATTAAATACTAGTAATTTATTAAAATTATATATAGATTTTTATTATAATTAAACCTACTATAAATTATAAAATTATTTAAAATCTTATTAATTTTAATAATTTATTAAATATATAATAATCTGTATAATTATATATATATTTAAATATTAATATTTCTATATTATATATATATTAATATATTTAAAAAATATTATTTTAATTATATATTATTTAATATATTTTATAAAAATTAAATATAAATTTATTATTTCTATTTCAGCAGATGTATTAACAGCAGTAAAATTAATTATTAAAAATTTATTATTGAAAATATAAAAAAAAATTTATAATAATTAAAAAAACCGGCGAAGATAAATATAAATATTTTAGTAAATAAATTATAAAAGGATTATTTAAAATAATAATTTATAAATTTAAAACAACTGTTAGATTTTATATTTTTTATTATTTATTAATTTTAATATTAGTAATATTATTTAAAGAAGCCGAAGCCGATATAGTATTTTAATATAATATTTTTTTTTAATTTAATTATTACTTCTATTTTAGTTTAATTAATTTTTAAATTAATATTATTTATATTTAAGTCTATTTTAATAATATCAGTTATAATAATACTATTAAAATTAGATATATTAATAGTAATATTAAAATAATTTTTATAATTAATTTATTTTTATTTTTATTACAATAAATATTAGAATTTTTTATTAATAATAATATTTTTAAAAAAGTCGTTCGAACTACTATAAATACTGAATAAAATTAAAAATATCGATTTTTTATATTATTTTTTATTAATTTATTTTTTTAATTTATTTATAAATATATTAATATCTTATACTATTATTAAAAATTATTTCTATTATACTAATTATTTCCGAACATTGAATATATTAATATAAAATTATTTAAATTTAAAATAATTATAAAAATAATTTAATATAAATTAAAGTAGTAAATCGAAATATTTTAATATAAATAATAATAATTATATTATATACTAACTAAAATACTTAAATAATAGATAAAGTAATAATAAATATTTAAAAGCAGAATTTATACAGATATTAATTTAAATAATAATAATTATATTTAAAATATTCGAAATAAAATATTAAAAAAATAAATATTATAATAAATAATTAGTAGTTTCTTCTGCAATTCTTTCTGTAATTTTTTTAAAGAGCTTTTAAAAAATAATAATAATATAAATTCTAATTTATTTAATGGTCTGTCTCTGCGATATTAAAATAAAATAAATAATAAATAATATTTAATAATAAATATTAAATATAAAGTACTTCTACTTTAATATATCTTCTAATTAAAAATATAGAAATTCTATTAAATATAATAAAAAATTTATTATTATACTATTTAAACTTTCTGTATATGTTTTAAAATTATTTTATATTTAAAAAATATAATAATTATAATCTAAAATATAAATATTCTTTTCTATAGAAATATAAATATTTAGTAGATATAATAAGTAAATAAAATATATTAAGTTAATTTAATTAATTTTAAAAATATTAATTATTAGATTATTATAATTAAGATATATTAGAAAGTTTCTGACAGTTAATTATAAAAATAATTTAATAATTATTTATATATAATTTAAAATATATAATCTAAAATATATATTATAACCGATCTCTAACTGTATATATTATAAAAATATATAATTTAATATAAATATATAGTATTATAAATAAATAAAATATAATAATTAAAATATAATACTATATTAATCCCGAGTTTTAAGAGTAAAATAAAAAACCGGAGTATAATATTATATTTAAAAGATTTAATAATAAAATAAATACTTATTTTACTATTTAAAAAAATAAATAAAATCTAAATATAAAAAACAGAATCTAAAATTATATCTATAATATTTATTTTTTTTTAAAAGTTAGAATAAATATAATTATTTATTTAACCGTATTTAATTAGAAGTTTTAATAATTAAAATAATAATTAATATTATAAAAGT
>NW_017962983.1:0-16809 GCF_001890905.1 Aspergillus aculeatus ATCC 16872
CCTAATGTAAACCCTAATGTAAACCCTAATGTAAACCCTAATGTAAACCCTAATGTAAACCCTAATGTAAACCCTAATGTAAACCCTAATGTAAACCCTAATGTAAACCCTAATGTAAACCCTAATGTAATACCTTCGGCGAAAGGTTTATCCGGTGCTGACGGGCCGAGGTTTCTGCGGATTTTTTTAGCTGTCTGTGGGCAGGGTTTTGACTAATCGGACGAACTTTCCTCCGGCATTATATTATTATCTTATAATGTGGCTGACACGCGTGATTGCTGTCTAATTAAAAATAGAAGTCTTAACTAATCTAAATCTAAAATATATTATTTTCGGAATTAGAATCTATACTTTCTATATTAAAACAGCGCGTCGAGCGACTTTATTAAAAATAAAGAAGTATCTTAATATAGAGAATAAGTTATTCCAGCAGTAAAAAGAAGAATAGTCTAATCTTTTCTTTTTTTTAGAATTTTCGATTTCTTCGGTCGGTAAGAATATAAATTAATACTATTAATCTAGTTTTAATAAGCTATTAACAGTAAAAGTTCTAATACTATATATATATATTATTTTCAGCTTATTCTATTAAAGACGCTTATCTTTTCTGCAATTGTTATACAGCTTCTTATTACTGATTAATATAAATTCTATATATTATAATGAAAATATCTGAATCAGTAAAATTGTTTCGCAATCTTAAGATTATCTATAATTTTAAGAAACTGGTAAAGACTACTGCTAAAGTTTTAATATTACCGGAGTTGATTATAATAATTCTATATATTTATTAAGTACTCCTCGGAGACTATTTTAGTAAGAAGTTTTATATTATATATAAATATACTAATATTATATTTATAATTTTTTTATATAAAAGATATAATACCGATTCATCCTTCCCGCCTATTGTTTACAATAGTCTGAAGAAACTGAAATTCTAATTTATAAAGGAATTTTTATTTAGTATTTAAGACTTAATATTTTCTAAGATGTTCAAAGCCGCTATTAAACAGGCCCGTAAAAATATATTAACCGCAGCTATTAAAAAAAAGAAGAAAGAGTTAGTATATTTAATAATACTTATAATAGTTAAAACAGATGTTTAGTAGAAGAGATGCCGCTACGTTGCTTAAATCATAGCCGAAGTTAATAATAGAAGAATAGATAAGACCGATATAAATAAAATTATTTTTAGAGATCTTTCTCCTACCGCGGAAGCAGAATATAAAATATTTTTAGATGTTTATATTATTTATACCTATCGGTGTTTAATATTAGCCAGAGTATTAATTAATTATACTGAATTTTAGAAATTTACTAAGCTTAAGATTAAAAAGACTACGGATATAGAAATAATAGATATTAAAAAGAAACAATCTATTTATAATATTATTTATAAAAAGATGAAATTTCTTAAAGTTAAATTAGTTTTTAAGATCGGTAAGAATCTTTCAGTTTAAAAGCGGAAGACTTTTATACTAACAGATATTAGAATAAGTAAATAATAGATAATCCAACAGTCGGATAAAAAAGAACTTTTTTTTTAATAAAGTAAAGAAAATTAAAATAAAGACTAATAGATTTAAAAAGTGCTTATAGAAGAGGAAATCTCAGTAAATGCCTTTATATAATAATATTTAAAAGAGTTCCGTCCGTGGCTTTCGGAGGAATATTCTAATATATACTATAATTTAAATATTAAATATAGAACAAAAATTGCTTTTTCTTTTCTGAAATATTAAAAAGCAGATTTTATTAGAACCGCTAGACTAAAAGTTTTCAAATATTCTGATATTATTCTTTTAAAAAATATTGAATACTTACTAACTGTTAATTATAAATATATTTTATACTTCAAACCACAGGACTATAACATGCTTGAAGTAAAGAACAAGTTTGTAAGAACAGTCTATATAAAGTAGTAATTTTATAATAGCAAATATTAGAATTAGAAGTTTATATTTAAATTTTATATTCTGAATTCTATTTAAAAACCGTAAAAAGCCTCCGCGGCGATTGAGCTTAGTATTAAAAAGATAATAAAAAAGATTAACAACTAAGTTAGTTAGGCTTTTTCTTACACCGCCTCGATTATCTCTAAATATAGAAATATAAATTAAATTAGAATTTAAAACTTTTTATTAGAAAATAATCTAATAGTCAAGCTTACAGATAAAAATCTAGGACTTGCAGTCTTTTCTAAAGAATAATATATTTATAAATATATAAAAATACTAAAAGACTTATTAATCTATTAAATAGTAAACTTTCTGAATATAAAAGAACTCCTCAGCCAACTTATTAATAAATTATTTAAATAGTATTTATTTAAGAATATAGAGTGCTTTGTAAGAGAGAAAACAATAATTAAAATATTAATATTTTATATAATATTAAAGATTTACAAAAACTTATAGGCGTTGTGATCTATAGTTTTCTTATACTTATAAATAATTAATTATTTCTTAAAAATTATTAATTATTTGTGCCGTCCGATTTTTAATTACTTACCGTAGGTTGTTGGCTCTACTAAATAGATAATCCAGCAACTAGAAGAGATAAAGGAAGATTATAAAGATATTTAGATATATATAGAAGATATTATTATATTTTATATTAATATTAATACAACCGAATATGCCGAGCTGGTAAAAGATATATAAGCTTATTATTTTCTATAATTAAAAATTCGCGCCCGATTTATTATTTAAATAATTCGGTTTGTAATATAAAACAATTTCTTTTTATTTTAAAATTAGATTTATTAATAGATAAAAGATTTAGCTATGGGTACGGCATCTGCATCTGTTCTGATTAATATTTATATTAGATATTTCGAGCGATATTTAAAGATTTTCTTTAAAAAAGAAATAGTTAAATATATAAAATATATCGATGATGTACTTATAATCTTTAAAAAAATAGAAAAAGAATTGACGGATTTTATTACTGAATATTAGCTAGATTTACTGACCGTCAACTGGACTTATTTAAAAATAAAGATCGAATTTTTTAATATTAAAATTATGCGAATAAGGAATCTAACAGATACTAAATTAGTAATTTACTTTTTAAAAATTAATAAATAAGTATTTATATATTCTATAATCGTCAGCTTATTCTTTATATATAAAGAAAGCCTTCGTTAAAACTAAGTTTATATAATTTATTATAGTTAGTTTTAAAGTCGAGTATTTTATAAATGCTCGCAGACAGTTTTATAGTAATCTTCGTCGGAGAGAATATCTGAATAAAGTATTGAAAGACTGGTTCCGCTAAGTATTTTATAAATAACAGTTTTTATTTTTTATTTTAAAAAAGAAAAAAGAATAGAATATACTATTTATATTATCCGGACAGTACAATCTAGTATAAAAGTATATAAATATTAATAAGATTATTTAATCAGCCAGAAGATTTTGAATATAGAAAAGAGAACTGCCTGACAGTTTTTAATAACTGCTGATTTAAAATCTCTGTTAATATACAAATTTTGGTGACTTGTTATCGATATGGAATAAAACAGTATTATATTTTTTTATATTAGATATTAAATATAAATAAACGGATGTTAGTAGAATAGGCGGTAGTCTGAATATTATTCTGCTTGCTTATAGAAATATATTCGGTTCTTCAAAGAAAATATTTATTTAATTGCTTTTTAATATTCTCTTCAGATAAATTATTAGTAGGAGAATATATTTATTATAAAAAGGATCGGCTTTTATAGTCCTACCGAATATACTAATACTGGGTTTTTTTTTATTAAATGATGTTTTTAAATAAAGAAGTATCTTCGGGTGGATTATATAAAAATATAATATTTAAAGACTTTATTTTTTTTAAGACCTTTTGTTTTTCAGGTGCCGGCGCCTTCTGTTATAGTCAGAAGAATTATATATTATGATTATTATTTATTTTAGATCTTTTTTCCAACCGCTAGGAATCTTTGTATATTTTAATTAATAATTAAGCTGTGGGGGGTGTTTATGTAGTATACTTTATAAAATTTAAAATTCTAATTCTTTTAATCTGATAATCTTAATATAATATCTTTAGTAAAAGGTTTATCCGGTGCTGACGGGCTGAGATTTCTACGGATTTTTTAACTGTCTGTAGACGGGGTTTTAGCTAATCAGACGAACTTTTTTTTAGTATTATATTATTATTTTATAATACGGCTGATATATATAATTGCTGTTTAGCTAAAAATAAAGATTTTGGCCAATCTAAATCTAAGATATATTATTTTTAGAATTAGAATTTATACCTTTTATATCAGAACAGCACGTCGAGCGACTTTATTAAAAATAAAAAAGTATCTTAATATAAAAAACGAATTATTTCAGCGGTAAAAAGAAAAATAGTTTAATCTTTTTTTTTCTAAAATCTTTAATTTCTTCGGTCGGTAAGAATATAAATTGATACTATCAACCCAGCTCTAATAAGCTACCAACAGTGAAAGTTCTGATACTGTATATATATATTGTTTTCAGCTTACTCTGTTGAAGATATTTATCTTCTCTGCAATCGTTGTGCAGTCTTTTATTACTGATTAATGTAAATCCTAATGTAAATCCTAATGTAAACCCATATTAAATTACTAAAAAAATAATAAAATTAGAAGATTTAAATCTTTTTAAAATTAATATTTTAAAGTCTAATTATTTAATATTAAATTTTAATAAAATTTTTAATATTCTTTAATATTTCTATAGCCGTCTACCCGACGTTTAAATATATTTTAAAAATAAATTAAAAAAAAGTAGAATTATTTATAGATAGATAATTAGCTTTTTATACTGTATATTAGTAGTATTTTATAAATAAAACTGTATTAAAAATACAGCTTAGCTTAAATTCTTCTTCTGAATTCTATTTATAATTTTTTATCGAAATTTTTAAATATTTAAAATAGAATATAATTTTAGAATAGAAAAAAATCTCTGTAAAAAGGCGGAAAGTCGATAGTATAAATATTTTCATTTATTAAAAATATTATAGCTATTTATTAATATTTTAGTAATACTAAAAAAAATATAGAATATAGATACTGTATATATATATTAAAATAAACGAATAAATACAGAAACAGCAGAAAAGTATAAGCTTTTTAATATAAAAATAAATAATACTGATAATATTGATAATATTAAGAAAGATATATAGAAGTATATTTATATTATTAATATTATTATTAAAAAACCACAGCATTTCTAAAACAGAATAGTATTATTTATAATATATATTTTAAATAGAACTAGTCTGCGACTTTTTATTATCTACTACTGTATTATAGATAACCCCTGTAATTATGGCGGATTGTCAACAATCTACCTACACATCCTCCGCGCAACGGTTATGATGTTAATGACTCAGACCTTCTTCAGTATTTAACTCCTAGGACCTTACTAGATTTTTAGAATAGTAAGGATTAGTCTTAAAATTAATAGACTGCTACTATTCTATACCTAACTGACTTCTTTTTCTATTATATACTGTATTTTTAAAAATAGTTAGCTTCTGTGCTGAAGCGGCAGTACTATACTGTTATTATATTATTAAAAACAGCTGTATATAAAAGAAAGCCTAATTATTATAAATAATTTTTATAATTATAGCGGATTATTAATAATATATTTATATATTTTTTATATAACGGTTATAATATTAATAATTCAGACCTTCTTCAGTATTTAACTTCTAGTATCTTGCTAGACCTTTAGAATAGTAAGAATTAGTCTTAAAATAAACAGACTGCTACTATTCTATATCTAACTGATTTTTCTATTTTTTATAATAAATTAGTTTAACTATCGAAATAATATTATTATACTGCTATTCTGCGGCTGGAACAGCTGTATATAAGAAGAAGCCTAATTATTATAAATAATTTATAAGAATATAGCAGATTAGAAGTAGATTATTCTTATATTTTTTATGTAAAGATCTTAATATTAATAATTTTTAATTTCTTAATATTTAATTCTTAGAATCTTACTAGACTATCGGGAAAGCAAGGATTAGTCTTGAAATAAACAGACTGCTACTATTTTATATCTAACTGACCTTTTTCCTTTATATTTAATAACTAATAAAAATAATAAAATAGATTTTCAGATACTAATATTTAAAATAGTATATATTTATATTTTTTAATAAAATATTAGAATTATAGAGAATTTTATTTTTTAAATTTATTATACTGAAGTTATTATTTTATTGACTATCCGAATATATTATTATAAACGGAATACAGTAGTTATTATTAATTTTAACAGTTAGTAAAAATAATAAAATAGATTTTTAAATACTAATATGCAGAATAGTATATATTTATATCTTTTTTAATAGAATATTAGAATTACAGAGAATTCTGCTTTTTAAATCTATTATTCTATAATTTTTTCTATTTATCTTACAGTAGAAGAAATATTTAAATGAATAAAATAAAAAAGCTTAGTATATATTCCAATCTGGATTTTATATTCATCTGTATTTAAATTATATAAGATTTAACTATAATATTTATTAAGCTATTACTTATTCAATATAGAAGATAGGAATTTTATTTTTATAATTTATAAATAAGAATAACTTTCTTTAGACAGAAATAAAAAAACAATCTTAAAAATCCTATTTTTAGCATCTGAAAATATATGCTAATTCACTATATAGACTAACTTAGTATATATATTTGAATATTTTGTATAAACAGACAAAATAGCTTTCTAGCTATTTTTTCTTATTCTAAGGAATACTTCAATTAGCACAATCCATCCGTCCCGTAATAATATTAAAAATGGTTAAAACAGTTAACTGTCTGATTTGTAGCTATATTATAATCAGATATAAAATCTTTCTTAATCTGATTATAATCTAGCAGTTAGATATAAAAATTCTAATTAACCTAATCTGACCTAGCTGTTAGCCATTTTACAGATAACTGATTTGAAGCTTTATTTATAGAGTAATAAAAATTATAAATTGCTACTATACACTGTATATGCTTATAGAAACTGAGATAACTAAGTTTCTGTGAATGGAAAACCCAATAGGCTAAATTATCTGCTGATAGATTCTAGACACACTGCTGATTAGCAGCCCTTACCGGAAGATTTTCGGTGTCGGATATTCGGGATCCGGTTGTTCGGGCGTCCGAATGTAGCAACTTGTTGTGGGTCTGATTGATATGATTTTCATTATCGATCTTTTATCCTATCAATCTAATCTGACCATCTTATTGGGGGGCGCTCTCCACATCCGGTAGGAAAGCACGTGTGGCTACCAGAGCTTTCTTCCCAGTGATAATTCCGCCTCAGTGACCAGCTGAAGCCTTCATGGCCTGCTTGAAAACTGTATCCAACAAAGCCAAGCTAGTATATCTTGCATGTCCCACTACAATCCATATGCCCAATTGTATTCCTCTTTCTGACAGTGCCATGCATGCTTGGTCTCTCAGGCCGATCAATAAACATCATAGTGCCCACTTTGCAGAGATTTCATCTCCACTTCCGGGCCAGAATCAGGAGCAGTTTCCCTTTTCACGACGAGTACCGTAGAATGTTGCAGAATGATGAGATTGCGCTACGATTAAAGATCGTTGTTCTCAATGGCCGACAATATATATGCCAAGGTTCTTGCGATGTCCCACTTGAAAAAAAGGCATGCCACTGTAAGAGCCCATCCTTAGGAACAGTCGTCAGGGGCAGCCTTAAGGATCGATTTTCCGGACAAACCAACAGATCCCCATTCTTCGCAATGAGAATCACGTTAGCCATTCTGGCTTCGTGCCTCAGCTCGCACGCTGTGGCCAAGGGCTTCTCGCCGAGCAATGCGAACCAATACTGCATGTACGCCATATATGAGTCCTTCTCTCCGTTCAAATGGCAAGAGAACAGCAGCTACACGAGCGCGGTATCTCAAAGCTCGACACGTTCCAGCTCCGCATCTGGGTGTACGAATATGCTCGAGGTAGCATCGATATATGCCTCCATGCGAGCGTATTGTCATGGGAGGGCATACACTGTGGGCCTTGACTTTTGGAAGAGCCTGTGCACTAACGGCGGCTCGGCATTGATGGACTTGAACGAGATTGAGGCCATAGCTACCACCAAGTACATCGAACAGCTACCCGTCTTCAGCCCAGGCGCTTCGAACTCGGCCTCAATTTCCTCCGCGGTACTGCTTGACAAGTCATACTATCGACGAGCCGTCCGCAGTGTGGTAAGTGTGGTGATAGTCCTTTGCACTCATGCCGGATACTGAATTATGTTAGACCGCGGATGAGACCGATGATTCTCGCTCGTTGAAGATTGCTTGGGGTATTCACGGCTTTTGGGGATTGGTGATACTGGTCGGTATCATTTTCAACTTCCTGACTGGGCTCTTCTACTGTCGAGATGCAGAGCAAACCCAGGACCCAGAGAAACCTAGATCTCCGTCTCCCCTCCGGCGCCTATCGGCATCGAATCCGATTACCAAAGTCTATAATGCTCTCAACACACACTTGATCCTAGCGCCGAGTCTAGGGACGTATCACCAACGGCTCCTGTTTGGCTGAAAAGTCCCTCTACGCCTGCAAGCATCGGTTATTTTTGCCTTCTGGGCTCTGGCAGTTATCCTCGCTTGTATACGATATGACGCGTACTCGGACGATCCTTTGTATGCCTCTCTATGCGTGTATTTGTACTCTAAGCTAATTGGTTCTAGTAATGGAACTCTCGCCTATCAGATCTGGGACACAATGGGGCCGAGACTTGGCCTACTCGCCTTCGCATGCTTGCCGTGGCTGTGGGTCTTTGCAGGCCGAAATAATGTCCTGATTTGGGCCACGGGCTGGAGCTTCCACACATTCAATGTGTTCCACCGGCATCTCGCCATCCTGACCATTCTCTTTGCCATCATCCATTCTATATCATATACCGTCAAGTACTTGGCTTATAGTGAGACTCTGCCTCTGCAACCATCTCCGTTCCGGCTAACATCGCGCCTCAAGACCCGAGCAAGTATACCACAGACTTGGAAACGGACTGGTTCAGGTTTGGCATTGTTGTCTGTTTCCCCTGAAGTTGCTTGTCATCGGTCTTCGTGCTGACTGCCTCGCAGGCAACAGTGCTCATGTGCTTGATGATCCCGTTCTCTTGCGGCGCGGTGCGCAAACGATTCTACGAAGTATTCCTCGTTGTGCACGTTCTATTCGGGATCGTCATTGTCTACGCTCTGTTTAGGTTCGTAGACAGTGCGTGAGAATGCCCCCTCAAACTGGCAACCTGTCTTCTGACCCCGGATCCCCCAAGGCATATGAGCAAGTTCGGCGCGGAATACACTCCCCACCTGTGGCCTGTAGTGGCTATCTGGTCCTTCGATCGACTCGTCCGCCTCCTGCGCCTGGCACTCTGCAATCTGCCTATCCACCGCAGTAGCAGCGTGCATTCTCCCTACCAGAGCACCGTCACCTACCACCCCAGCAGCGACGTTCTCCAGATCGAAATCCAGCCCGCGATCCTCCCCACCTCGCCCAAAGCCGGACATTACTACTATATCTACCAACCCACGACCTTCCGCGGCTGGGAGAACCACCCCTTCACCACGGCCTCCGTTCGCTACTCCGACCGCGACAGCTCTTCCACATCCCCCTTCCCTGGCTCGACCACTCCTCCCCGCACGTCAACGGAGAAAGAAGCCGCTATCACCACGCAGTCCCGTCCTCTCCCGCTCCCTTCACTCACAGCATCCACTCCGACGCTAACCTTCTGGGTCCGTCCGTACACCGGCTGGACCCACCGTCTCAAAGCCCAAGCCATCGCCGCCGGCAACACCCTGCACCCCACCCTCGTCCTTGAGGGCCCTTACGGTCGCAGTGCGTCCACCGCCCTGCGCACCTTCAACCGCATCGTCATGATTATGGGTGGCACCGGCATCGGCGTCGCGACGGCATACCTCCAAGTCCTCCTGTCGGCCCCGCAGGGGTTGGAGCATCCGCAAATCGACCTCCACTGGACGGTGCGCGAGCCCGCGCTAGTCGACCAGCTGTATCGCGCGGAGTTGGGCTCGTATCTCCAGTGCCCTGGAGTGCGGATGCGCTTTTACTGTTCGCGAGGATCATGTGATGCGGTGGAAGGTGATGGAGTGCTCTCTGGGGGGGATGTGAATGTGGAGGAGGGGCGGGCGCCCATTGCGCAAATTGTGGCCCAGGCGGGGGCGGAGGAGGGCTCGGTGGCGGTGGTGGTATGCGGTCCGGCGGAGATGGCGGATCTCACGCGCGCGGCCACACTGGCGGCGCGGCGCGGCGGGGCGATCGGGATGGAGTACTTTGAGGAGGCGTATGGGTGGTAGTCAATTTCGTGGTATCGGGGGATGGCATTGTGGTGGTACAGGCTTTGGGGTGATTTGAGTACACAGAACAAAGAGGTGACTAGCCAAAGAATAATCATCATGTCTGTATGCTAAGACTGACCCTCACGTCGGAATACCGAGTTCTAAGGCCTACCTCTAATACGCCGATTTGGGTCGAGGGCTTGAAGCAGGCCTTGACTCTGTTCCGGTCGTCCGCCGGTCTGCCGTGCGGTGCGGGGTATTCTGCTGTTCTGGACCTTGATTGGCGTCGGATCCTTCCATCGTGCGGTTAGGTGATTTGCTGGGTTGGTGACTAATTGCCCAGTGTGCATTCCCCCCTGTCGGTCTTAGGCATTGATAGATAATGACTCAACTGTGACTCATTACTGGTTCCGTACTGGGAAAGGCCATGCTTCTCTGAGTATCATCGTGTCATCATGGAATGGATAGGGAACAATCTTACCTCCTCACAGGTCAATCAACGAGGCGTGTGATGGCCTGGTAGTACACACCGTACAGAACCTGCGGTCGGGTACACCCAGGCGGCCCTCCAAAGCTGACATTATAAGAGGATCCCATCCACGGGTCAATAGGTGGAAGCAATGCTCCAGTCGCAACCTGTATTATCTAGCTGCAGCACAGTCGGCTACCTTGTGCCCTGAACCGTTAGAGCAGAACATGTCCACTCAACTCGACGCCGCCTGTATCGCCCGTCTCTCCCTACACGACCCGGCCCACTTCAGCATCCAGCACTCGCAAACTCTGCATCGCCTGGTGCTCCTACAGCACTGGAACATTCCCACTGGTGCCAAGGTGCTGGAACTAGGGTGCGGGCAAGGGGACTGCACGACTGTTCTTGCAACTGCCGTGGGAGAGCAAGGAAGGGTGGTGGCGGTCGATCCGGCGGACTTGGATTATGGTGAGCCCTGGCTTATTTCCTATCCTGACGGTGCAAGTAGACTGTAGCTGACCAATGGCTGCTGCAGGTGCGCCATATACTCTTGGCCAGGCACAGGGCCACATATCGGAAGGCTCACTGGGTGATCGCATTACTTGGGTCCAACAACCCCCTCTGGACTACCTCTCACTCCCTACTCCCTCCCCCTCCTCGCCCCTCGCCGGCAAAACTAAGGCCTTCGACGCAGCAGTGCTCGCCCACAGCCTATGGTACTTTGCCTCCCCTTCGCTCATTCTGTCCACTTTGTCTGCCCTCAAACAGCACAGCAAGCGTCTCCTCCTTGCCGAGTGGTCGTTGGTAGCCACGCACTCCTCTGCTCAGCCTCACGTTTTAGCCGCGCTTACCCAGGCCGCGCTGGAGTGCCGTAAACCTATTAGCGACTCGAATGTCCGCACGGTGCTGGGACCCAAGCGGCTGACCGAGCTGGCCCTGGCCGCCGGGTGGCAGTTGCAGAGCGAGACCCGCGTGCAAAGTGGGGAGGGCTTGTTGGACGGACAGTGGGAAGTGTCCGCTTGTCTGTCTTCATCGTTCAAAAAGGAGGTGAAGGAGGCAGTGAGTGATGAAAGGGAACGGGCAATGATTCTTGCGTCACGGGATGCGTGTGAGGCGAGCTTGGCGGGTATTGCAGGGGGCCGGACAGGGGTTAGGGCCATGGATGTTTGGGTGGCTAGTTTCGTGTGATCCGGCAATTGCCTAATATCTAACCCTGCTGCCCACAGCAAATCGCTATCATGAAAGAAGCAAATTAGACCAGTGCTGTTCTCTGCCGTGATCTGGAAATAAAACATCTGCGACGATGGAGAGCGACTAGCGGGCCAGGATGCAGGGCTCTGCTGCATCAACCCCACCTTTGACCTATTTCTACAGTTGGCGGCACTCCAGCCCTGGCACGTACAGCCATGCCTTATAAGTGGAGGTTGCTGTGTAAATCTGGTCCGTGCCGACTTCGGTGTTTAGGGTGCCGCAAATGGATTCAGTGAACCATGTAATAGTTTCAAAACAGGTTATTGCTAGGGGTGCAGGGATAAGTGTACATGCATATATGTGGAGGTTACCGGCTTGCGTGTGATCGGGGTTTCGGACCGGAGAAAAGACCGAGGCTATGCAAGACAAAGAAACCGATTTCTGGTATGATCAAATTCTGGCCAGCAAACATGAATTGACAGGCTCAGGGGCTCATAGTAGTTACGCCGCTTGCTGTCTTTGCTTTTCCCATGGGTTTGTCCGTCCATTTCATGCTGCGTTTGTTCTTCTGACATCCTCTGTCAATCCATTCTCCCTTTCCTACCCCCTCCCCCATGGCTGAAACCTCAATTCTCAAACTGGAGCAACAGAAAGCCCTACCCACCCCGGTATATAGCAAAGTACTACATAATTCACACGATCGGGGGACCGAACCAGAAAGCGATGAGACGAACTCGGGCAGACCTCCGGTGCCCAGGCCGAGGAAGACATGGCGGTTTTGGGCTGTGTTCCCAGCCTTGTGCATGACGACCTTTCTCGCTGCTCTCGACACATCGATCCTTTCCACTGCCCTTCCGACCATTGCGCTCGATCTTCATGCGGGAGAGTTGTACATGTGGATTACCAATGCATACATTCTGTCCTCCACCGTGGTCCTCCCGCTCTTCGGCCAAACGGCGAACATCTTCGGCCGGCGATGGCTGATGATCATCTCCGTGGTTATCTTTGCGGTGGGAAGCGCCATCGCCGGAAGTGCCAATAACACCACGGCAATTATCGCCGGGCGAGCGATCCAAGGGATTGGGGGCGGAGGCATCAACATCCTCGTAGACACCGTCATCTGTGATCTGGTGCCCCTTCGCCAGAGAGGTAGGTATGTGGCGCTCATGGCCTCGGTCTGGGCTGTAGGAACCACCATTGGCCCGGTTCTTGGTGGTGCCTTTGCGCAGCATGTCTCCTGGCGTTGGGTCTTCTACATCAACTTGCCCTTGTGCGGTGTCTCGCTTTTCCTTCTCGTGCTCTTCCTTCGTGTCAACCATCCGCCCCGACCCCCGAGCACAACCCTCAGGCAACAACTTGGTCGCGTTGATCTCCTGGGCAACATGATCCTCACTCTGGCCGTCGTGGCCACTCTGTTAGCATTGACATGGGCGGGAACCACCTACCCCTGGTCCTCCTGGCGAGTTCTGGCGCCCCTGTTTCTTGGATTTGCAGGCCTGGTCTTCTTCTACATCCACCAGGCCTCGCGCTTCTGTCGGGAACCCTCCATCCCGCTCCAGCTCTTCTCCAGTGCAACCGCTCTCTGTGCCCTCTGGCTCTCCTTCCTTCAAAACATGCTCCTCTACTGGGTGGGCTATTTCCTGCCTGTCTATTTCCAGGCTCTGCGTAGCCTGTCCGCCACTGCCTCCGGCCTTGCTGTCCTACCCATCACAGCAGCCATTGCACCTTTCGGCGTGATCACCGGCAGCTTGATCGCAATGAAGGGGAAATACCGCCCCTTTCACTTCCTAGGGTATCTTTGTGTGACGATTGGGGTCGGCTTGTTCTCCCTCCTCAATAATAACTCCCCCGCCCGGGACTGGGCCGGTTTCCAGGTTCTCTTCGGAGTTGGCTCGGGTATGATCTTCTCCTCCACCTTGCCACCTATCCAGGCTGTTCTACCAGAGTCCGAGGTAGCGACGGCGACGGCGACGTGGGCATTCGTTCGGAGTCTGGGGTGCATCTGGGGCATTGCGATTCCGACGTCCATCTTCAATACGAGAGTGCAACGGATGCTCAGTGTCGTGAGTGAGCTCACATTGAGAGAGAGGTTGGCAAATGGAGGCGCGTATGCGTTGGCGGCGGAGGGGTTAATTCAAAGCCTCAAAGGCCAGGCGAAGCTGCAGAGTGAGGTCTTGAGGTTGTACGAGGATGCAATGCATTGGGTGTGGTGGATGGCGGTTCCATTCGGTTTCACTGGGCTCCTGTTTTGTTTCCCAGTTCGCGAGGTAAAGCTGAGAGAAGAATTGGTGACCGAGTTTGGCTTACGAGAGTGATTGTTGACATTACATATTGATACACTTAACAGATAGATTGCTAGAAGAATAGCAACAAAGGCCCCTGCCTCTCAATCACCAGTCCAAGATAAAGCTGATGGGCAATGCAGCCAATCACCTCACTCGGGCCTTAGATAACGATCGGTAGTATTTAAGATAATGACCACAGTGACCAAATGATCACATCTGTATCATGCATGTGGATAAGAGCTACGAAGCTAGTACAAAGAGCAAGCGCTTCCGGCCGCATTCCAGGAGCGCCCATCTACATTCTGGAGGAGCAATGGTAGGCCAATAACTGATTGGGCCGATTCTTGAAAGGTTCGGCGAAGGGGAGCGACTCCTATCATACGCCTTCGGCAAGACCTCTACGGTGTGTCCGTCGGTGAAAGCCGATCCCTAGCTCAACAGTACTATTTGGACAAGGTATTAGTTCGATAAATTCATCGCCGGATATCTTGTGTTCTAACCCCATTGCTCTATTTTGAAGTAGTGGTTCTAGTGGTGAACGCAACCGAAGGGGTCACGATTCATTGATATCTGCACGGACGTCACAGTGAATCGATCGTCAGTGACTGGGAACTGGAATGACAATCATAAGCATATACAGTATAAGTAAAGAGCTCATCGGTCGCTCACACATTACAGCTGATCGTTTGACCCCTATTGACAGAGAAAGGTGGTATGATGGATTATTTCACAGACCTATGCAATATTACACCATCTTCATATCTACTTGCGTAGCTAAAGCTCCCTGGTGGACCACTGATAGTAGATCGGGGGTACCTCCTTAAGACTGGAATTCTCGCTCCTTTGCAACCCTACTTGCAGCACATCATCACTCCTTCCCAGGCCTGAAGTCTAATAGTTGCTTCATCGCCAACTGCAATGCTCCTTTGGAGCGAAGAAGGCGCCATCCAATCCACCTCTAGCGACCCAGGGATCTTCCAGGCGAGGTTCTCGCCAGTCCAATTCATCACGACCAGCCACTTTCGTTTCGTCTGAGCACCTGTTCTCAGGTATGTATAGATTTGCTCATTGTCCAAGTCCACATCCTGGTAGTCGCCATACACAAAGACATCTTTAAACGTCCTGCGATTGCGTAGAGCGAGCTGCCAGTATTGCCAGACAGAGAGGTCCTGGCTTTCGCATCCCATCTGCGCTTTCACATGAACCGTCCCAAAGTCATCATTCACTCTCATCCATGGTGTCACGTTGGATGCTGCAAATCCTGCATTGGGCTCGTCGCTCCACTGCATTGGCGTTCGGGCGTGGTCCCTGGCTTTTTTCTGAAGAAGCTCTCTTGCCTTTTTCATATTGTACCGGATCGTCGGAATAGAGCCTTTTCGTCTTCTGCCAAAAGTTGATGCTTTCTATATCCTTGTAGTCGACATCTGGGTTCCAGTCCGCTGAAAAGTTTTGCATCCCAATCCCTTGACCCTGGTAGAGATACAAGGTACCACCGAGAGTCGACTCCAGAAGCGCAAGTAGTTTGCCACCACGCGCGCGGAACTTGTCGCTGTCGTCCACGTAGCGCGACACCGAGCGAGCCTGATCGTGGCACTTCAAAAGAGTGCATTCCATCCATCCCATTCGATCATGTTTCTTTGCCAATCGGAGAAGATCTGTTTGAGCTCTGTCAATTTCCAGTCGCGCAAGCTCCATTTCGAATCATATTGAGTTCTTTCGCAGTTGATCCGACGGTCTTGATAATTTCGCTGATGTCGCTGACGTGGGCTGTTTCCCCGACGGTGATGGTTTCGTACCTTGACAGAACATGCTCATATATTCCATGCATGAACTCATGGAAGCGCGGCCCATTAGTGTAAAATCTCTTTCCGGGTTGGAACTGGCAACTGGGGTCGACGACTGGGGCATCGGGGAATGAGGGATCCTTTGAAATCAGATTGATCACGTCCATTCGAAATCCTGAAACTCCTCGGCTCAACCAAAATTGCATGACCTAGAGGACTTAGTCAGCCAGGCTCAGATCAAATTACGCCGCATGACGTGAACACAGTTCACATGAACTTTTTTTTGTGTACACGTGGAACGTTCCCGCGGCACGTGATGCCAAGCCCTTTATATAAGCAGGAACGTTCCACACGACCCTATAAATTACTGTTTTTTATTATTGAAATTCAACTTCCTCTTATATTTCTCCAAGTTCATTACACACTTTATTTCAAGCACTTACCAAGTACTTTATAAGTACCTACCAAGTACTTTCTAGACATGGATTTTCATGAAGTTATTGAACTTAGTTCTACGGAAGAGGAATACTCAACCCAGGTAATTTCCTAAGTAGTTATCAAGTACTTAGAAATTAATTTATATCTAGGAACCGTCACCATTAACCTTTCTGACTCAGGCAAAGGCATCACCTTTAACTACTCAGTTTATAGAGTATATTGATGATCTTCCTGAGTATCCAAAAACTGCACTATGTGGATATACATATGTAGTTCCATTACATGGACTTTTAAATACTGAAGTCAGCGCTCTAATTAG